>NW_024412405.1:42573190-42599528 GCF_014898765.1 Herpailurus yagouaroundi
AGAAAGAAAGAAAGAAAGAAAGAAAGAAAGAAAGAAAGAAAGAAAGAGAAAGAAAGAAAGAAAGACAAAGGAGGGGAAGGAGAGAGGGAGGGAGGGAGGGAGAGAGGGAGGAAGGAAGAGGAAGAAAGAAAGAAAAGCCACATTTGTAGAAACAGAGAGGAAAATGGTAGAAACTTGGTTGTGGTTGTCAGGGTCTGGAAAGTGGGGGAATTAGGGAAAAGATGACATAAGAGTACAAACTTTGTTACAAAATGAATAAAGTGTGAGGATATAATGTATAAAATGGGAACTAAAGTTGATAATCCTGTATTGTATAATTGAAATTTGCTAGAAGAGGAGAACTTGTGGTTTTAGCAAAAAACAAACAAAAAGGTAAATATGTGCAGTGAAGTGATGAATGTCATCATTAACTCAAAGATGGGAAACCTTTTAGAATGTGTATGTATATCAGATCATCATGCTTACACCTTAAATTTATCCCCATTTTATTTTCAATTTTATCTTAATAAACTAGAATAAATAATTTAATGGAAGCTTTCTTTTAGATCAATAAAGAGCTGACAGTAAGCATTCTAAAATATATTAAGTGCTTCCAATATTGAAAGCTAGGAAGACACATGAGTTTTAAATTGCTAAAATGGTATAACCAACCTATTTAGTAAGTGTATTCAACTTGACTTTAATTTAGGCAGCAGTGACATATGAGCATCCTGACTTCTCAAGAAGGATACCTGATGACTAGTGAAGTTAATGTTCACCTTATTTTCATTTCTATTCAGTAGTTCCAAAGTTTTCTTTTAAAAGTGAGAACATGTGATATACAATACTGCATGTGTCTATCTTTTGTAAGCTCCAAGTATCCACTTACCACTGAAGCATAGACAGGAAATAATTACAGTGTTAAATATCAGTACCTTTGCTTTTTAAGTGTTAACATCCTTTTATTTCAGATTGTCTTTTAAGATTTTTTGATGTCTTTAACTTTTATTTGGATTAATATCCTTCATGATATATATCACATATTGTAAATTAGACATACTTAAATGGTAAGAGTTTGAAGAAACTGAAATCACCTGGATATTCACTAGATTTTCAATGGTGGGCTCTGTTTTTATATGCTTATGTAATTTCTTTTGTCTCTTTCAGAGTACCTATTGTAGGGAGAAATGTCAAAAATCTTGATTTTTCATAGATCAACTTGTGTATTACAATAAAATTAAATTTAGGTCTTTTCTCTTTTAAAATAATTTTCTTTAAAAGTGTAAGATTTATAGGAGTGCCTGGGTGGCTCAGTGGGTTGAGCTTCTGACTGCAGCTCAGGTCATGATCTCACAGTCTGTGAGTTCAAACCCTGTGTCTGTTGATAGCCCAGAGCCTGGAGCCTGCTTCGGTCTGTGTCTCCCTCTCTCTCTCTGCCCTTCCCTGCTCATGCCATTTCTCTCTCTCTCTCAAAAATAAATAAACATTACAAAATAAATTAAAAAAAATAAAAGTGTAAGATTTACATATACCAACTCAGTATAAGAAACTTTAAATACACGACAGAGTAGCTGGCTGAAAGAGGGTTCAAATGCATATTTAATTCCAAAGAGGAAATTACCACTTTGTAAGATGGAAAGCATTTGAGATTTTTCTACACAATCATGACTTTTTTTTTTTAATGACTCTTTAATATTAACTCTTAATTTGCTATCCCTGTATGTATTCGTACTGATAATCAGAATGGTAAAGAGAGGGTCGCTTGGGTGGCTCATTTGGTTAAATGTCCAAATTTGGCTCAAGGTCATGATCTCATGGTGTGTAGGTTAGAGCCCCGAATGGGGCTCTCTCCTGTCAGTACAGAGCCTGCTTCGGATCGTGTCTCCTTCTCCCTCTCTCTTTATGCCCCTCCCCCACTTGTTCTCTCTCTCTCTCTCTCTCTCTCTCTCTCTCTCTCTCAAATAAATAAACATTTTTTTTAAAAGAATGGTAAAATGCACTAGTTGAAAAGGTGAAAATGTAATTAGGGAATTTTTCATTCTGTAAATAATATGAAGCTTTAAAATTTTAGCTCCAGCTCTATTGAGAGTTCCATCTCATCATTCCCAACTGATAGATAGGTAGTTCTGTCTACATGATGCTTATTCATATGGTATCCACATGAATTAAAAGAAAAATACTAAGAGTCCTTAAAATATGACAAGATAAGACAATACAACACTTCAAGGAAGATCATCTTGTTTTTATCTCGCTGAAAGAGAGAGAAGTGACAGAGAATAAGGGGAAATAGAGCGAAAGAGAGGGAGAGAGGCCATGTTATTACTGATATAAAATAAATTGTAGAACAAATTGATGCTATTTCAGGGACTTCTTTGATTGTAAAAGAAATTATGAAGAATCTTATATTAGCTGATACTTTTTCCACCTGTTAACATTCTACCAAAATTCTCAAAAGAATCCTCCACATTCAAGGATGAAAGACCTGCGTCTGAATCCAGCATCGGGTCTGAAGAACAAGATTTTAGACACCAATATTACACTATGAAATAATGCTACCATCTCATGTTCCTGTAGGATTATACAACATTCATATTAATTTCCATGGACATACTTCAAATTTATTTTTTTGAATTTTTGTAAGATTATCTATATATGAGATATATGTATATATACATATATATACACAATATAAGTACATATATATTTATATATAAAGTACAAGATAAGTAAATATATATATTTATATCTTCAGTATATTAATTTGTATTTTATATCTTTAGGATAATACTGTAAACATTTTTAAAAGACTTTTTTAATATTTCAGATACCTCATTATTTTACAAAAATTTTATCTGGTCCCATCATTCTTTATATTTGTATATTTGTTTAATATTTTACATAGCATGTAAAAACACAGGTAAAAGTAATGTTAACTAAAGGAAACTTCCATTTTAAATGTTTACTATGTTGTCACCACTGTGATAGGTACCTGGATACATTACTTGACTTACATATTGCACAGATTCTATAAGGAGGAAACAGCAGTCTTGGTGCTTCCGGCTGGCAGCTGCAGACAGGCAGGGGGTGGAGGCTAGGCAGCCACCAGGGCCTGAACGCAGCGCGCCGGCATCGTGGCGTGGATATACCCAGTTTTAATGTGGTTGTAATTGGCATAATATCCCATACCAAAATGTCTTCTGAGCAGAAGAAATAGAGGTGAACTATGAAGTGAGAGCCAGTTTCCTCTCTACTCTGCAATCTAGGAGGAAAAATGTTTCACCCAAGGACAAATCAGATGGTGGGGTAGGAGGACGCTGAGCTCACTGCGTCCTGCAGGTCACTTAGATTCTACCCACACCTGCCTAAATAACCCAGAAAATCACCAGAAGACTAGCAGAACGGAGTCTCTGGAGCCAAGCGCAGACGAGAGGCCCACAGAAGAGGTAGGAAGGGCGGAGAGGCCTGCCTGCTCCAAGGACTGGCAGGAGGGGGGGGAATGGGCAGCCCGCCAGCCAAGCAGAGCCCAGAGTCTGGCTTGCAAAAGCGGAGGTGCAGGACAGAGTGTGCTCTGACAGCAAGCGGGACTTGACATCTGGAAGGTTATAAGCTAACAGCTCTGCTCAGAGAACGGGAGGGCTGGAGGACAACAGGAGGGAGAGTTGTTGAGACCTGGATGACAGAGCTCAGCTTGGCAGGGAACAAAGGCACTGGCCAGCGCCATCTCCCTCGCCCATCCCCCAGCCAAAATCCCAAAGGGAACCAGTTCCTGCCAGGGGACTTGCTTGAACCTCAGGAACACCCAATGCTGTGCTTCTGGGGATCCATCCGTCAGGCCGGTCTCACTCCCTCCCGGTGCCACAGGGCCCCTCCCCAAGCGGATCTCTGAAGGAAAAGCAAGCTGAGCCTGCCCCTCCCACCCCTGTGCACCTTACCGATCCAGCCCGGCTAATACGCCAGATCCCCAGCACCACAAGCCTAGTAATGTGCAAGTAGCCCAAACTGGCCACGCCACCCCACAGTGAATCCCGCCCCTAGGAGAGGGGAAGAGAAGGCACACACCAGTCTGACTGTGGCCCCAGAGGTGGGCTGGGGGCAGATATCAGGTCTGACTGCAGCCCTGTGCACCAACTTGAGTTATTCAAGACAGCACAGGGGAAGTGTCCCGCAGTCCCGCACCACTCCAGGGACTATCCAAAATGACGAAACGGAAGAATTCTCCTCAGAAAAACGTCCAGGAAATAACAACTAACGAACTGATCAAAAATGATTTAAACAATGTAACCGAAAGTGAATTTAGAATAATAGTCATAAAATTAATCTCTGGGCTTGAAAACAGTATAAAGGAACAACCAGGAAGAGCTAAAAATGCTTTTAATGAGCTGCAAAATAAATGGAGACAACCACGGCTCAGACTGAAGAGGCAGAGGAGAGAATAGGTGAACTAGAAGATAAAATTATGGAAAAAGAAGCTGAGAAAAAGAGAGATAAAAAAAACCCAGGAGTATGAGGGGAAAATTAGAGAACTAAGTGATGCACTAAAAAGAAATAATATACGCATAATTGGTCTCCCAGAGGAGGAAGAGAGAGGGGAAAGGTGCTGAAGGGGTACTTGAAGAAATAATAGCTGAGAACTTCCCTCATCTGGGGAAGGAAAAAGGCATTGAAATCCAAGAGGCACAGAGAAATCCCTTCAGACGTAACTTGAATCAATCTTCTGCATGACATATCATAGTGAAACTGGCAAAATATAAGGATAAAGAGAAAATTCTGAAAGCAGCTAGGGATAAATGTGCTCTAACATATAAAGGGAGACCTATAACTCGTGACCAATCTCTCTAATGAAACTTGGAAGGCCAGAAAGGAATGGCAGGAGATCTTCAATGTGATGAACAGAAAAAATATGCAGCCGAGAATCCTTTATCCAGCAAGTCGCTCATTTAGAATAGAAGGAGAGATAAAGGTCTTCCCAAACAAACAAAACCTGAAGGAATTTGTCACCACTAAACCAGCCCTACAAGAGATCCTAAGGGGGATCCTGTGAGACAAAGTACCAGAGACATCACTACAAGCATGAAACCCACAGACATCAAAATGACTCTAAACCCATATCTTTCTATAATAACACTGAATGTAATGGACTCAAAGCGCCAACCAAAAGACATAAGGTATGAGAATGGATAAAAAAAAAACAAGACCCATCTATTTGCTGTCTACAAGAGACTCATTTTAGACCTGAGGATACCTTTAGATTGAAAGTGAGGGGATGGAGAACTATTCATCACGCTACTGGAAGTCAAAAGAAAGCTAGAGTAGCCATACTTATATCAGACAAACTAGACTTTAAATTAAAGTCTGTAACAAGAGATGAAGAAGGACATTATATAATAATTACAGGGTCTATCCATCAGGAAGAGCTAACAATTATAAATATCTATGTGCCGAATACGGGAGCCCCCAAATATATAAAACAATTACTCACAAACATAAGCAACCTTATTGATAAGAATGTGGTAATTGCAGGGGACTTTAACACTCCACTTACAGAAATGGATAGATCATCTAGACACACGGTCAATAAAGAAACAAGGGCCCTGAATGATACATTGGATCAAGTGGACTTCACAGATATATTTAGAACTCTGAATCCCAAAGGAACAGAATATACTTTCTTCTTGAGTGCACATGGAACATTCTCCAAGACAGATCACATACTGGGTCACAAAATAGCCCTTCATAAGTATACAAGAATTGAAATCATACCACGCATACTTTCAGACCACAATGCTATGAAGCTTAAAATCAACCACAGGAAAAAGTCTGGAAAACCTCCAAAAGCATGGAGGTTAAAGAACACCCTACTAAAGAATGAGTGGGTCAACCAGGCAATTAGAGAAGAAATTTAAAAATATATGGAAACAAACGAAAATGAAAATACAACAATCCAAACGCTTTGGGATGCAGCAAAGGCAGTCCTGAGAGGAAAATACATTGCAATCCAGGCCTATCTCAAGAACAAGAAAAATCCCAAATACAAAATCTAACAGCACACCTAAAGGAAATAGAAGCAGAACAGCAAAGACAGCCTAAACCCAGCAGAAGAAGAGAAATAATAAAGATCAGAACAGAAATAAACAATATAGAATCTAAAAAAAACTGTAGAGCAGATCAATGAAACCAAGAGTTGGTTTTTTGAAAAAATGAACAAATTTGATAAACTTCTAGCCAGTCTTCTCAAAAAAAAAAAGGGATATGACCCAAATAGATAAAATCATGAATGAAAATGGAATTATTACCACCAGTCCCTCAGAGATACAAGCAATTATCAGGGAATACTATGAAAAATTATATGCCAACAAATTGGACAACCTGTAGGAAATGGACAAATTCCTAAACACCCACACACTTCCAAATTCAATCAGGAAGAAATAGAAAGCTTGAACAGACCCATAACCAGCGAAGAAATTGAATCAGTCATCAAAAATCTCCCAACAAATAAGAGTCCAGGACCAGATGGCTTCCCAGGGGAGTTCTAACAGACGTGAAAGCAGAGATAATACCTATCCTTCTCAAGCTATTCCCAAAAAATAGAAAGGGAAAGAAAACTTCCAGACTCATTCTATGAAGCCAGTATTACTTTGATTCCTAAACCAGACAGAGACCCAGTAGAAAAAAGAGAACTACAGGCCAATATCCCTGATGAATATGGATGCAAAATTCTCAATAAGATACTAGCAAATCGAATTCAATGGCATATAAAAAGAATTATTCACCATGATCAAGTGGGATTCATTCCTGGGATGCAGGGCTGGTTCAACATTCGCAAATCAATCAGCGTGATACATCACATTAATACAAGAAAAGATAAGAACCATATGATCCTGTCAATAGATGCAGAAAAGGCATTTGACAAAATTCAGCAACCTTTCTTAATAAAAACCCTCGAGAGAGTCGGGATAGAAGGAACATACTTAAAGATCATAAAAGCCATTTATGAAAAGCTCACAGCTAACATCATCCTCAATGGGGAAAAACTGAGAGCTTTTTCCCTGAGATCAGGAACACAACAGGGATGCCCACTCTCACCACTGTTGTTTAAAATAGTGTTGGAAGTCCGAGCATCAGCAATCAGACAGCAAAAGGAAATCAAAGGCATCAAAATTGGCAAAGATGAAGTCAAGCTTTCACTTTTTGCAGATGACATAATATTATACATGGAAAATCTGACAGACTCCACCAAAAGTCTGCTAGAACTGATACATGAATTCAGCAAAGTTGCAGGATACAAAATCAATGTACAGAAATCAGTTGCATTCTTATACACTAATAATGAAGCAACAGAAAGACAAATAAAGAAACTGATCTCATTCACAATTGCACCAAGAAGCATGAAATACCTAGGAATAAAACTAACCAAAGATGTACAAGATCTTTATGCTGAAAACTATAGAAACCTTATGAAGGAAATTGAACAAGATATAAAGAAATGGAAAAACATTCCGTGCTCATGGATTGGAAGAATAAATATTGTTAAAATGTCAGTACTACCCAAAGCTATCTACACATTCAATGCAATCCCAGTCAAAATTGCACCAGCATTCTTCTCGAAGCTACAACAAGCAATCCTAAAATTCATATGGAACCACAAAAGGCCCCGAATAGCCTAAGTAATTTTGAAGAAGAAGACCAAAGCAGGAGGCATCACAATCCCAGACTTTAGCCTCTACTACAAAGCTGTCATCATCAAGACAGCATGGTATTGGCACAAAAACAGTCACATAGACCAATGGAATAGAATATAAACCCCAGAACTAGGCCCACAAAAGTATAGCCAACTCATCTTTGACAAAGCAGGAAAGAACATCCAATGGAAAAAAGACAGTCTCTTTAACAAATGGTGCTGGGAGAACTGGACAGCAACATGCAGAAGATTGAAACTAGACCACTTTCTTACACCATTCACAAAAATAAACTCAAAATGGATAAAGGACCTGAATGTGAGACAGGAAACCATCAAAACCCTAGAGGAGAAAGCAGGAAAAGACCTCTCTGACCTCAGCCACAGCAATTTCTTACTGACACATCCCCAAAGGCAAGGGAATAAAAGCAAAAATGTACTATTGTGACCTCATGAAGATAAAAAAGTTCTGCACAGCGAAGGAAACAACCAACAAAACTAAAAGGCAACCAACAGAATGGGAAAAGATATTTGCAAATGACATATTGGACAAAGGGCTAGTATCCAAAATCTATAAAGAGCTCACCAAACTCCACACCCGAAAAACAAATAACCCAGTGAAGAAATGGGCAGAAAACATGAATAGACACTTCTCTAAAGTAGACATCCAGATGGCCAACAGGCACATGAAAAGATGCTCAACGTTGCTCCTCATGAGGAAAATAGAAATCAAAACCACACTCAGATATCACCTCATGCCAGTCAGAGTGGCCAAAATGAACAAATCAGGAGACTATAGACGCTGGCGAGGATGTGGAGAAACGGGAACCCTCTTGCACTGTTGGTGGGAATGCAAATTGGTGCAGCCGCTCTGGAAAGCAGTGTGGAGGTTCCTCAAAAAATTAAAAATAGACCTACCCTATGACACAGCAGTAGCACTACTAGGAACTTACCCAAGGGATACAGGAGTACTGATGCATACGGGCACTTGTACCCCAATGTTTATAGCAGCACTGTCAACAAAAGCCAAATTATGGAAAGAGCCTAAATGTCCATCAACTGATGAATGGATAAAGAAATTGTGGTTTATATACACAACGGAGTACTACGTGGCAATGAGAAAGAATGAAATATGGCCCTTTGTAGCAACGTGGATGGAACTGGAGAGTGTGATGCTAAGTGAAATAAGCCATACAGAGAAAGACAGATACCATATGTTTTCACTCTTATGTGGATCCTGAGAAACTTAACAGAAACTCATGGGGGAGGGGAAGGAAAAAAAAAAAGAGGTTAGAGTGGGAGAGAGCCAAAGCATAAGAGACTTTTAAAAACTGAGAACAAACTGAGGGTTGATGGGGGGTGGGAGGGAGGGGAGGGTCAGTGATTGTATTGAGGAGGGCACCTTTTGGGATGAGCACTGAGAGTTGTATGGAAACCAATTTGACAATAAATTTCATATATTGAAAAAAAAAAAAAAACAAAGATTGTATAAGGAAAACATAAGTCCATTCTCTAGGTCATCACTCAGGAGGTGTTTTGTACATTGCCAAAGAACACAAAATCTAATTCTCCTGCCTCCAGTCTATGTGTCCATATTCTGCTCAACTATAATTTCCAAATGCCAATCACAGATTATATATTAAAGCCTTGACATATAAATGGTAATCCCTTGCTTCTCTTAAAAATTGTCTTCCTCCATTCTTCCTATGGATTTCACTGTAAACATTCACTTATATGCTCAGTGCTATCTGATTTTGAAACCAATTTTAACATTGGGATGAAGGTATATGTCAAGATTTCTTAAAACTTTAGCTCATTATCAAGCTTTTGTTATTTATGCTTCCATTTTCTTATCCAAACTGTCTACACCCCAACATTTCGGTGGAGCTCCTTATCTCAAATGATTAATTATATCTGATCTGGATTGAATTGATCTGTGGATTGAGTTGATCTGTGTATCCTTTCCTGGCCTTTACTTGGATTTCCTGAAACTGAGCCCTTGCTTGGATTGATCTACTTAGTGTTTTCAATATTTGAACTTTCTCCTGACCAGATCAATTATTAATTTATATTTTCCTTATTTTTATGTAAATTCTTCAGATTTGAATCTACCTCTTTGCCATATCATTCCTTTCATTATTACTATCATCAAGCAAAATTCTAAGTAACATCTAGCCTTCCTCTGTAGCTAATCTATTTTTCTTCTCATTTTCCTATCATTTTTAACACAATGGGCACAACGAAGCATCAGGTTTTTATAACAATATGAATTTAGCAAATTTTATATATTTTTCTATTCACCTATTCTCCCCTTCCCTTATATCTGTACATAAAGAAACAATGCACTTAACATAATTATAATTTTTTAAAAATGTTTATTCATTTTGAGAGAGAGACAGAGAGAGACAGAGAAAGAGAGAGAGTGACAGGGAAAAGGAGAGAGAAAGAGAGAGAGAGAGAGAGAGAGAGAGAGAGTGGGGGAGGGGCAGAGAGAGAGGGAGAGAGAGAATCCCAAGAAGGCTCCATGCTGACAATACAGGGTCGGATCTCACCAACCTCGAGATCATGACCTGAGCAAAAATCAGGAGTTGGACGCTTAACCAACTGAGACACCTAGTGCCCCACATAATTATAATCTTATAATATTATTTCATTCACACAATTCCAAGTGAAAACTCCCTTCATTTTATTCCCTTGTAAAAAAAAAAAAAATGAGTTACTTAAATAGACTGTTCATTGATAAATATATGTTATGTGATAGATTGCCAAAGGAAAAATTAATTGCTTAAGACCCTAGATAAAAGAATTTGATCATGTACATTCAAAGAGGAACTAAAAATATACCTGTATAGAATGAAATTAAAATAACACATTTATACTATTTCTTTGAATTCTTGTTATATAACTTTACTATGCTTCTAAGTAGGCCAGTCAATTAACATATTAAATTATATATTTATATAATTTTTCAAGTCATCAAGATTAAATAACTCTCTCTTATATGCTAATATATTCAAAATGAATCTTTTATTCTCCTGAAACTTTAATATACATCAAATTATTTCAGCGTGTTTTTGTAATTCAGTGTGGATAAATTGATAAAATGAATATACGAGTTGAAGATGTCAAACCGAAGGGTGACACAGAAAATACATTTTTTAAAAAGTTGTGATTTAATTAAATTTTCATTCAGTACAATACTTATGATAACATGTTTATTGCTCATTCCATGTCCTGCTGTGCAATGAGACACCAGAGACAGTAAATATGGAATTAAATGCCAATAGGTTGCAGCTTTGTAAACACATAAAATGCAAAATGGCATAAAAGCTCTTGAGTCCTGCTGATTCCTAATTGTCGTCTGTGGCATGCTTTATTCTACATTGCTTTAAAGTAGCTGATATTACATTAAGCTCTAAATAACTTGTACCTAAGAAAAACTATTTTTTTAATTTTGAGATTCTTAAAAAACTATACTGATTTTTTACACATAGTTAATAAAATTTATGCCCAATAGTTATTTTCAAGTACCAAAGTTTAATAGAAAGCCCTTTATATGGATTGGAAAGGGTAGGAAAAAATGCACTAGCAAATCATTATTACTTTCTTAAAGCACTTCCATTTTTATTACCAACCATTTTTTTAATATCAAAAAGTTCCATCATTTCTATGAATTATATTTATCTTACTTTCACTTTATTTAACTACACTATTAATCAGGAATGCGTGTTTTTTTTCTTTTTTAAATTATTTTGTGACATGAAGTCAAATATAAAGCCAAGTATTTTATGACTTTCTTTAATTTTTTTCCCCTGAGAAATGCAAACATCCTTGGGGCTACAGATAAAATAGCTCTCGTGCTAAATGGCCAACCCTAAGATAGCAGAGAAAAAAAATATGCTTAATTTGAATAAAACCAACTAAATCCTATCAAGATGTCATATGCAAGACTCCATTCCTCAGTCCTTTCTATTGGGAAAGGAACTCCATCCCTGCACATTTTAGCTATGAATCCATAAATATTTCTGAGTAGTTCAAGTTTACTCTTACTGTGCACTCAGTTTCCCCTGGAATGATGTCTACTTTCTCTCCCCACTCTACAGCAGATTATTTCCCTGTGGATATCTTGTGCACTGGGAATTCTTCAACAAACTCTCAGGATTCCCCTGTTGTAGGCTGACAGCTATACCTCATGCATGTGTAGTAAAGGGAATGGCAGCATGACAGAGGGACAGTGCATGGCACGCTGAAATATTACACTCTGACTGAAGGCTGGCTCCTCAATTTACAGTTCCATTTGTTACAGTTTTACTGAGATACAATTCACATACCATTTGTTTGTCCATACAAATCACATACCATACAGTTCGTCTGTTTAAAGTGTACAATCTGAAGTGCTTTTAGCATGTTTATAAAGTTGGGCAACCACAACAATTAACTTCAGAACATTTTCCTCATTTCCCCAAAACTCCTTGTCCATTAGCAGTTCCTTTCCATTCCCTCCCCCAACACATTTAGCCCCAGGTGGCTACAAATCAGCGTTTGTGTAAAGTTTGTTTTTGAGGAAGTCATTTTTAACTTGATGAAGATAACAACTGAAAACAGCTTTTAATTGTTATTTATGAATATGAAAAATTGGGGCATCTGGGTGGCTCAGTCAGTTGAGCGTTTGACTTTGGCTCAGGTCATGATCTCACAGTTTGTGGGTTCAAGCCCCATGTTGGGCTCTGTGCCGATAGCCCAGAGTCTGGAGCCTGCATCAAATTCTGTGTCTCCCTCTCTCCCTGCCCCTCCCCTGCTCTCACTCTGTCACTGTGTCTTTCAAAAATAAATAAACATTTAAAAAAATGAATACAAAAACATTCTTCCCCTTTTTTCATGTACTATATTCATTTAAAAATAACCTGTAAATGTGTCTTTTCATCATTTGTAATAACGGTGTCTAATACCATAGCCATACATCCAGCTTCAGTGACTAATGATTGATTGCCTTATTGGTTTAATAGAAACAGGCTAATACAGACCTTGAATGAATATTTCTTTAGCAATAGACTTTTTGAAGGAAGATTTAAAATAAGGAGTTACTGATACTTTTTCTTCCTTCAATTCTATGGAGAAGTACTTACAAAAACAATCTTACTGAGATGTAAAATTTAAACTTGTACAGTTTTCTTTTACTACCAGACTTTTGTGCCTTTGATCATTTTCTTCTCTTATAATTTAATGAGTAGAAAGATATTATCGTTAGCCTGTTTACTTTAGTTGGGGAACAACACACGTCTATCAAAGTAATAAAGTTTTGTTTATAAAAAAATTTACACCTGTAATTTTATATCCTGCTAAAGCTGCCTCATTGAAGCCACCACTTAAAGTTGATGCTGCTTCATATGAGAAAGGAGAAGGAGTTGACTTTGTCAACTCTGGAAGTTCCAAGTTAACTGAGCTTCCAGGTAGCTTACATCATTGGACATGGGCACAGAGCACAGTCCTTATAAAGGTCATCTTCGCTTCCTTCCTGTTTTCAGGCTAGTTAGCTCAGTATGAACCCATCTCTTTCTTGCAAAACTCTGAAAAAAGCTGCCAATAAATTACAAAAGACTTAATGTTTCCTATAATTTTTCTTGGTGCCACGGCTTCAGATAATGGTGGTATTCTTCATGCCCGCCCAAATATAGCTGGTAACAGTTTAACCAAATATTTTACAACCTTATAACAAGAGTTGCCACATTATAACATTTCCACTTTTCAGCTTAAGATATATTGAGTTTTTGTTACCTGCTTCCCAATCATCTTAATAAGGCAATGAAATATTTTTTCTTATTCTGCCATTTATAGTACTTAAAAATGATTGAGATTTAGGTAGAGGAGAGGATCAAAAGTATATTTTTAACATATTCATTCTGAGATACATATGAGGCTTCTAATTTGTAATGTCATGAAGGCAATTGGATATATGAGCCTAAAACACAGAGGAACGGCATAAGCCAAAATGAAAGTTTGTGAGTCATCAGCATTTAAATTTTTTTTGACGTTTATTTCTTATTAAGAGAGAGAGAGAGACAGAGCATGAGCAGGGGAGGGGCAGAGAGAGGGGAAGACACAGAATCCGAGGCAGGCTTAAGACTGAGCTGTCAGCACAGAGCCCAACATGGGGCTCGAACTCAAAAACCCCAGGAGATTATGACCTGAGCCAAAGTTGGACAATTAACCAACTGAGCCACCCAGGTGCCCCTGTGAGTCATCAGCATTTAAAAATATGGACCTTACAGCCAAGAGGCCAATAGACTAAACTTTTTAGATAAGAAACAGTAGATAATAGAACAGAATCAAGGTTGTATGGCCTTCTATAAGAATCTCTACCAAAACATAAGAATCCAGGAAAGTTGTGAGGATAGGAAAAGTATCCCTATTGGCAAAGTAAACACCTTGGGCACGTATCTCTCAATAATTGTAAAACAAAAAGCAAAAATAGTCAAAATATGATGGTGTAGTTGAGCCACATAACAATTTAATGAAAGTATTCAGAATTCTGACTCTAACAATTAGAGAATACACATTTTTTAGAGATTCATGAAACATGTAAAATCTTACTTTAACTATGGAAAAATCTTCAAAATATTTTAAAATGTCAATATCATATTGACCCTTCAATCATGTAAATAAATTAGAAAAAAATATATCCTGGATTTTTATGGCTATTTTCTTAGGCAATAAGAGATCTCATATCCCAAACATCCTATATACATGAAAATAAATAAATAAATAAAACACAGCTTCTTGCTAATTTTATCACATATAACTTGTAATCAGTGATTATTAATCACACTTTTCTTATTGAAGTATTATAAATGTATTTAATTTGTAAAATACCCTTCCCATTTTTTTGTCCTGTAATGCTATCTTTTATTACATATAAGTGACATGTATAAGAAAATATAGGAAAGGAGGACTTTTATCAAACACTTCATACACAGAAAATCATACTCATTTCCTTAAGTATAGCAGCAGTGGAATGAAAAAATTAGTTTTTCGCCTTGAAGGAGTGATAGTGTGATGTAGAAAAATAAGTACAAGCACACTTGTAAAAATAGGTTCAAATGATATTTCCCTCCTAGTCAGTTCATTTACTAATGCAAGGGCATTAGTATCACTGTTTTCTCCCAAACTTTGAAATAAATCATGTACAAGTATTGTACTAGATTTGTAGTAACTTTTTCTGTCTTCTGAGAAAAACAGCAGCTTAGCTTAATTATTTGACACTTTGATTATTTTATTCTTATTCTTATTTCTTTACTATTTCATACTCAATCCATTCTAAGAAAATAGATTGATGGCAAATGTTTACCAAATATGAACAATTTCTCTAGACTTTCATATGTAAAGTAATTTCCGAAAGGAGAGTGAAAGGTATCAACTCTTAGCAAGTGTGCAAAAATTTGAAATACATATCGTCATTGTGAAACAAGCGCCAAATGAGTTAACACGGTACCTGTTAATTGCAATTCAGAACAGACATTTGAGTAGAAAAGCCAGACCTAGATAAGCAGACAACTTCTGGTCAGTATTATATATTTTTAAATCCTCATGTTGTCATTGAATAATATAATGCTAATATAATATAATATATAATGCTAATATAATATAACACAGTGCTAAGATAGATTTCAGTGAAAGGCATGAAATATTTAAAGTGGGAGGAAGAGTGTGGATGAAGGCAAGATCAGCAAATAATGGACAGACCACTCTGTGAGAAAAATTACCTTCTAAAGTCCATATATGCAATTAATAATGATTTGCCTTCAGTGTCATACACAGAAACATGGTGGGAGGGGATGCGGTAGGGTAGGGTTGCAGTCAGAATTTAGGGCATTCTGCACACTTAGCTTAGAGATGTAAATAGTGTCCTATAATCAACAGGTTGCCTTGGAAGTTTGGTGAGCAGAAGTGAGGCTGTGATAGGCAATGATTGTGATGTGCAGACTGAATGGGTGATAAAAAGGTTTTAAAAGACAGGAGATCGGGGATTTCAAGATAGCTTTGCCATGTGGGTATCTAAAATAATGGTAACAAAGAAAGGGAAACAAAATAATGTGTTAGATACATTAACTAGGAAAAGAACAAGCATTGCCAGTTTGCTGTTCATATATAGCCATCTAATTGTGTAGATGAGAAGCAATGACATTTTCATGGTCACAGCTATGGCATGAGAGTCAGACTATTTTGGGGGGCAAGTAAAATGGGTATAACAGCAGCATTTCTTGACAGAACTCTTGTGAGACACATAATATTTTAAAGCAGTAAGAAAGTTCATGTCTCATGGTAACCACTCAAAAGTATTAGTAATTATTATTGGTGGCGGGACTTATCATTTTGTAACAGTAATATATAACACATTTATCATACCACTCTAATCCTTAGGATATGGATATGAACTGTCTTTCTTTCTGTATTTCACTTTTATTTACCCAAATCTGCTTCCCTTCTACTCCTTGTGCTTTTGTATTTAATATCTAGTGATTTTTTTAATTTTCCAAAACATTAACATGAGGTTTTATTTTCACAACCATTCAAATGGTGCCATACCGCTTAAATTTATACTGGCAAATTATATGTAAAAAGGATGGACAATAAATAAGAAATTAATACAAAAAGTAATACATTTAGTACAGACTTCTTATAAAACAAACCTAGGTTAATCGTAATGCATTACCTATTTCACTCAAATAAGTAATCGCAAATGACAAGTGTGAACAATAAAAGAAAGATAGTTATTAAAAGTAATATTTGAAATTTAGCAAGATTCATGAGAAGTAAATTTCAAGAGGCATAGGTATGGAATTTGTCAGCTTTCTTTTTCAGGAGAAATGGTATTCCTTAAAAGCACTCATTGGCCCCACTTCTAAGTATAAAGTGCACTGTACAGCTATCTACTCTTGCAAAGTAGAATGACACTTCTACGGGGATCAACTCTGTTAGGATGATCTGGAGTAGGATGATCTGTGAACCTGACTTCACACTTAAAATCACTTCTAACAATTGTCTGAGGCAATGCTGAAAAGAAGGTCATAAGGAAAACAAACTTTCATGGGAGATGAGTTAGGGATTAAGGGCATTCTAACACTGAAGACGCAGAACACTTTAGCTTCTATAGATAGAAAGAGCAAGACAGTATTTACCTATGTGTTTAAGGAGAAAAGAATCACTTTCTTTTTGAAAAGATTGTTTATTACAGTCTTACTGCTCCTATGATGTACTGAATGCTTGACATTGTTATAGAAAATCAATTGGATTCAATCTGAGAAAGTTGTGTTATATGCATTCAAACCTGACAGTCACATAAATCAGTATTCTTTTGAGAAAAAAAAAGTCAAACCAACATAAAATGAAATTCATTTGTTTACTTTGTTAAGCCAGATGTGATTGCTACTTTATTTTTATTTAGAAGGGATTACAATACAAATTGACTTTGAACTGCCCAGTAAAGTTGAGCAGTGAAGGATATCTCTTTACAAAAATCTGATTAGAAAACCTGTTTTAAAAGCATTTGCATCTTGTTCACAGCAAAAGAAAGGTGGAAGATTTTCTCTTCTCTAGAAAAAAAAATAACGTTTTTAAAGAGCAAAGTTAAGTATTTAATAGAGACTTTTAAAAACATTAACTGGGGACACCTGACTGGCTCAGTCGGTTAAGCATCCAACTCTTGATTTTGGCTCAGGTCATGATCTCAAGGTGGTGAAATCAAGCCTCGAGTCGGGCTGCATACTGGGCATGGAGACTGCTTAATATTCTCTCTCTCCCCCTCTCCCTTTTCACCTTCCCCACTCACATCCCCCTTACTCTCTCTCAAAAAAAAAATTAATAATAAAAAATAAAATAAGTAAATAAATAATGAAAACATTAACTGATAATAGATAAATTAAAATGAATAATTGCTTTTGACACTATCATCTAGGATTATAGTTCAAAATGTTGAGATTGGATACTGTTCGGTGCTAAAACATTAAAATTCAAAATCAAACTTCAGTTGCTACATTTTCCTTGAAGTTGTATACATGCAGATCCTTAGAAGTTACAATGAATCATTTCTGATCATTACATACATAGTTCAATCCAAGCAGGATTTGGGAATCCCTCCCCGATTACAGGCTGTGGTCCAAGGATCAACTCTATCAGGATAATCAGGGATTGAAATATTTTTGTTTTGTTTTTAATGCAATACCATAGCCCTGTCTCACATTTAAATAGGATTGTCTGAATGTGTAGCACAGACCTACGAAATGTTAACAAGCTTCCCGAGTGGTTTTCATGTTCACTAAGGATCGCGAAAAATTCCGTACGTTTTCATACCCTGGTCTTCTTGCCTCTTCATAATTCTTCACCTAACCCATTCTTCAAGAGAGATTTCAATTTCCAGTATCCTCAGAGATTGCCTCTGACAATCTCTTTCCTGAACTGTAGGTAATTTGTAATTTTTATCTATAAAATGTTCTATGTTGCCTTAAACTTCACTTGCCTTAAACAAGTTACATTAACTTGAAGGACTGACAATTTGCATAGTAGGTATATAATGAGCATTTTCAAGGGTATGATTTAGTAAGTTTTGTCATATGAATTCACGCACGAAAGCTTCATCGCAATCAAAGAGTGACCATATACGCCTATCCAAACTTTTCCTCTTACCTTAATCTTCACTGCTCCTGCTATATACATCACTGGATGTTCAGGAAGAACTACTATTTAATTTTGTTCTGTATATTCCCAGAGCCTTTAACTATGCCTGACACATATTATGCTTTCAGTAAGTTTTATTAAGGAACAAATTAATGAGCAGTTACTTAGAAATATTTATTACATAGTGAAATAAATAGTAAGGGAATTTATACTTAACAGTATAAAAACATAGATCGTGGATATTTGATGGTGTTACATAATAGTGTAAATAAGATAAGGGTTGTGAGTGACTATTCTCATGACATGTAATAAATAAGCAATTATAATGAAGATTGTTAAGCATTAAAATGGGAAAAAAAAACAGTGATACTTTATGGTCAAGAAAAAAGGGACTTAGTAGAGCCATGAACTTAGATCAGGCTTTGAGATAATTACTTTGCAAAAAGTCTCTGGTATTACCCCATCCAACTGCCTTTCTATGGTACCTGACTTGCTCCAGTTTGATAAGTGTCAAGTAAGCAAAAAATACTCTAATTTTAAAATAGGTGGTGTGAGAAATAAAGAAGTGTACCTTATGTATCAAGCTCCATCACATATTTTCAATATAAATATATAGAGGTATTGCATTATAGGAATATTGACAAATGAGTAATTAAATTATTTAAAGGTAATGCAGGTTTGATGTAATTAATTTGAACAAAGTGTTAGATGTTGGTTAGATGTTAGATCTTGGCTAAATGATATTCAGGGTTCATGACACTCTTAATCTCATAAAGAAAATCTGGCAAGTGAACAAAAAAAAATAAAGTAAAAAGTTCTACCACCATATTTTCAAATATGTTTCAAATACCAACATATTTTCAAAATTATAACAATAGAGATTTTATGTTTTAGAGTATATTGACTAATGGACAATTAATTATTTAGATATAATGTAAACCTAGTTATTTCAAATTCAGCTTTTTTTCAAGAAAATATTATTTAAACTTCTAAAATGGACTTTGAGAAACTATAGTCCATATCACATAAAAACATTACAGTTAAAATAGAACAAACTGTGTTTCTTTAGAAACATTTCATTTTGTTCAATCTAAAATAAAGTTTAAAAAATTAAAAAAAAACTCACAATATTGTACAATTGGCTCATTTTAATTTCATTTGTGCCCTTCAGTTGATATTTTGTGAGGGAGAAGCTTCAGAGACAAAGCCTTGGTTCAAATTCGAGCTTGGTCAGTTTCTGGTTGTATGGCTCTATTCAACCTCCTTAGCCTATCTGTGCATTACCATTATCATCTGTAAAATGCTAATGAAATAACACTTTCCTCAAGCTGTAAGGAGTATTAAATAGCAATGGATACAAAGAAAGTAGTCTCACATAACAAAATGGAATTAATCATGTTTATTACCATTATGCACAGAAAATAAATAGGCTAATTTTAACTGTACACAAAATCAAAACAGTAGTTATAACTAGCATTTTTAAATATATATTTTTAAAATTTATTTATTTGAGAGAGACAGAGGCAGTGTAAGCAGGGAAGGGGCAAAGAGAGAGGGAGAGAGAATCCCAAGCAGGCTCCACACTGCCAGTGCAGAGCCTGTCATGGGGCTTGAACCCACAAAACTGTGAGATCATGACCTGAGCTGAAACCAAGAGCTTGATGTTCAACTGAGTCACCCAGACACCCACCCCATAACTAGTAATTTTTATGGTTATCTAGATAAAATCCTTTAGTAAAAACTAGTATGAATTACTATCAGGAAACCTTGGGACCAACAGCTGTGAATTTGTTGTTATATTTATATCAACAATCTTAAGGTAAAATAACCAAATAAAGGAAAGGTTTTTTTAATTTTTAAAAAAATGTTAAACGTTTATTTACTTATTTTTGAGAACAGAGAGAGACAGAGAAAGAGTGTGTGAGGAGGGAGGGGCAGAGAGAGAGGGAGAGAGAATTCCAAGCAGGCTCCACGCTGTCAGCACAGAACCTGATGCAGGGGCTCAAACTCACGAGCTGTGAGATCATGACCTGAGCCAAAACCAAAAGTCAGATGCTTAACCAACTGAGCCACCCAGGCCCCTAGGGAAAGTTTTTTTTTTTTTTTTAAATGAACAGGTATGTCTTCAAGATTTACATTCTCAAATATCTTTATTTTCTTTTTAACTGCACATTTCATTTGTATCAGCACAATTTCTAGGAACATTGTAGGAAATTTTGATTGAGACTCAAACTTCTGCTGAAATCATTTATGATTGTTATTATTAATCATCACTGATTTAATGCTTACCAAATGCCTACTACTTTTCTAAGAGCTTTCTTTACTTATGCTAGTTTATTAAATCAGCAGTCTTAAAAGGTAGATATTATCTCCATCTTAGCAATGAGAATTCTGAACCTCAGAAATCATAAGAAACCTATTAAAGGCCACATAGCCTAGTGACTGAGACACCTTTGGAGTCAGGGCTCTCTGACCTCAACCCTCTCCATGTGTACACCCCAGACACATTTAATAACAAGGGAAAGAATGAAGTTTGCATTTTGTCATTAGCTGTTCATGTATCTATTATCCTTGACAGTTTTTTAGATTTATATATAGGAAGAACCATTTTGAATGGATATGTCCAAATGCTTAGTAGATACCTAATAGCCTGTGGGCAAACTGTACCATACACAACCTTTTTTTTTCCTTTTGTAAAATCTGACACTCTTTGTCAAATGTTGAAAATAGGTTTAATGTGGAAATTCTCAGCTCCCTAAGGAATGCTAAAACATTTTATTTTGCTTTATTTTATTTTCTCGGTATTCCAGGAAATTGAAGTAGAATTTGTTTCCTTCCATGTATTTTTCCCTCATCACTTAGCCTTCCTTAATATAATACAGAAAAATATGTACAGAATGCTAGCTTCTCCATTGACAATAGCTTCAATGAGAGTGACACTATTAGTAAAGTGAAAATCAAAAAGTGGAAAAATAGTACTTCAATTTCCATCGATATCTGGTCATGCTGAGACCCCAAAATGGATTTCATATAAAGTAAAAATCATGTCAGGGTAAGAAAGAAATATTTACAGACTGTGAGAAACTTTTAACCTATAAAATAATTCCTCACATCCCTTTTATGATACAGAATAAAATCCAGATGTAATAGTCATGGGGCATATTATTAAGTAATTCATTTTCAATTAATGATGAATTATTTTAGTGTATTATAAACTAAAAAATATATATAATTTAAATGCCCAAAACAGAAAATAGTACATCCTATACTAAAGAGCCTCTGGAAAATCAATGTACTCATATCTTTTTTTTTCCCCCTCTCAATACAGAGTAGAACACTTGTGAATCCCCATGGAAAAAGGTCAAACATAAAATGTACAAAGACCTTTTTATTTTTTCCATTAGGCATAACAAAATGCAATTTTACCTTTTTAATGTTAGTCTGAGAATGCCATGACTCCCAGGAAACTGTACCTGCAAAGCATCAGTTCACCAATCATTAGCCTCTGTGACTGTCAGCCACAGATACTCAACAGGCCTGCAGTTTTATGTGGCATAAAGGTTAATACTGAATCCTTAGGTAAAATTTAAAATTTTTCTTGATCTTTGAAAGCCATGGGGAAACTAATAAAGGTTCAGCATGGAATTCTGACTCAGTTCAACCTTATGATAAGTGGCCTGATAGTTGAAATGTGTGGTGAGTAAAAACTAATACACATGTCATATATACCATATTGTGGCACATTATGTATGGTAGATAAAAATTATAAAATGTGATTTAAAGAAACACCCACATCCTTTCTTCTCTGCTCTCATTTATCTCTCTCAATGGTTGTTTTAATAAGCATTTATTAAATTTAATATAAATTTATTTAATATAAATTAAATATTTTCCAACTCAATTTATGAGTTTAAGAAACTATTTCACTTGAATCCATATGTCTTCCTGTAGTTAAAGGAGGAAGAAATAAAAAGCAAAATCACCCAAGCATGACAAAGTAAACAATATTTTCTACCATACCTATTTAGGTCCGATCTTTGCATTAATATGTTATATATCTTTCTAAAATGAAAATGACAAATAATTAATGGTCAAAAATTTAATCGCTGAATGATGTCGATGATTCTCTTCACAAAAGCAGGTAGATTTTAGCATTTGATTTGTTCAGTTCTACTCAATGTTAACCAGCACAGCAATTGAAAATTTGAATGATATTTTCTTCTTCTTTTCTTTTTTTGTATAATTTTTTTTCTAAAATATGATCAACAATATCTTGGGGAGGGGGATTTTCAATGTTTATATTTATTTTTAATTGACAAATTACTTATGTATAAAATTTTGCCTAATGTCCAATCAAACAAAATGGCAAGATAAATAGCTAACAAAATGAAGAACAAGACTTTTATTGCAAGTTATGTAGCATATTAATAATTTTGAAAGCTTTTAAGTATATTCTGGCTCTTGGTTACACATGTAAAGAGCTTGGAAGTTGCCACCATGTCTGAACAACAAGCAAAAGTTGAACAGACTGAAAAAAATTAACAACACTTCTTGCATCCATAGGAGAGATGAAGACACAGGGAAAACTACCACTGCCCCCAAGTTTAGGGAAACAACAGGCAAATACAGGGAGTAATGGCTTACCAGAACAGAAACTCAAGCAGAAATCACTACAGGAACCAGGGCCAGCAATAAGAAAACCTGAACTGTAATTGATGAAATGTTGGAGGTTCAAGGTGGACAGGTCTGAAAGCCAGGACCTCCAGTGGATGAAAACATCACAAAACAGTTACAAGAGTCAGAGCAAGTATCCGAACAAGACAGGACAGAGATGTTGGAATTATCAGACCAGGAATTTAAAACATATGTGATTAATGGAGTGCCTGGGTGGCTCAGTCAGTTAAGTGTCCAACTTCGGCTCAGGTAATGATCTCGTGGTCAGTGAGTTCAAGCCCCGTGTCAGACTCTGTGCTGACAGCTTGGAGCCTGGAACCTGCTATAATTCTGTGTCTCCCTCTCTCTCTCTCTCTGCCCCTCCCCCACTCACACTCTGTCTGTCTCTCTCAAAAATAAATAAATGGTATAAAATATATCTGGTTATATGTTAAGGCTATAATAGATAAAGTAGACAGCATGCAAGAACAGATGGGCAATATAATCAGAGAGATTGAAACCCTATGAAAGAACCAAAAAGAATGGTATGGATTAAAAGCACTGTCACAGAAGTGAAGAATGACTTTGATTGCCTCATTAACAGACTGGACATGGCTGAGAAAAAAACAAACAACTGAGCTTGAGAATATCTCAATAAAAAACAGCAAACCTAAAAAGCAAAGAGAACAAAGACTAGATAAAAGAAACCAAAACAGAATATCCAAGGACTGTGGGAAAAATACAAAATATGTAACATACACATAATAGGAATACCAGAGGGAGATGAAAGAAATAAAGGGAAATAAGAAATATTTGAAACAATAATTGAGTGAGAAGTTCCCCAAATTAAGTGAGACACTAAGCCACAGACCCAGGAAATTCAGAAACACTAAACAGAATAAATGCCAAAAACAAAAACAAACAAACAACAACAAAACTACACAAACTATGGAAAAAAAATTTTTTTAAATCTTGAAGGAAGTCTGAAAAAAATCACTTCACCTCTAAAGAACAAAGATGAGAATTACATTCAACTTCTCAGAAACCATGTAAGTAAGAAGAGAGGAGTAAGTGTTGAAAGGGTTAGGAGAAAAAAAATCCCACCAACCTAAATATGGTTGATGTTATTGTACTCTGAAGGAGTACATTTTAAAAATAGTTTACGTTTTGGAGATCACTTGTGTAGAGGCTAAAAAGTCTCCCATGATTTTACCTTATTTTTAGCATTCCTCAACTCAATTTTGAACATGATGAAAGGAACAAATTCCTATGTATTAATTTATGGAAATAGTAAGAGAAATTAGAACTGGAAATGGAGAATGATATATTACTTGTCTTATGTGAGTTATATAAGTCATAAATATAGATGAGGTCACAGAGCAAAATATGTGAAGTAAGGTCATAAATGAACAAATATGAAATTTTAAGACCAGCTCTGGTACATATTGCCAACTATCCTGCAATATGCATTCTCCTTTCCAATAAGTTTCAACAAGGCAGTTATCTATTCATATTTAAAACTACATTGCTTTATCTCCTTTGCAGCTAAGTATAGACATGTGACAAAATTATGACCAATGGAATGTAAGTAGAAAAGTTATGTGTAATTTCCACATTAGTACACTGAAAAGAAATTTGCTTGCTCTTTTACATTGTCTCTTTATTCTTTCCCACTGGCTGGCATGCAGAAATAATAATGAGCAATTGAGACAAGAAACATCCATTGGATACGGTAAAATAGGAAAATAAAACTGAGGTGTTGCCTATCCTTTGGGAAGACCTGCCTATCCCCTCTAGACCCCCACCAACCTCTGGACCCATTCTATGAGGATGAAACTAACTTCTAGCTTGTTGAGCCAGTGTATTTTGGTCTCTCTGTTAGTGTAGCTTCTCCTGGACTCAATCAAAAGGAAAACTCATAGGAAAAGAAAAAACTTGATGAGAAGTTGAACATTTCAGAACATTCGTCTAAGGGAATCAGACTAGAATGTTTTCATGTAAGTCAAAGGGAAATAGAACTCTACTAAGGGAGCAGTGGTTAGTAGTACCAAATAATGAAGAGATATTACATGAAATAAGTAATATTGCAAGTATATATTGAGATATTGGGGAGATAAGAAAACTGAGGAATCTGTTAGAGATTAGGGAAAATTTCAGTGGGAAATGGTAGTTAATGAGAAACACAGAAACTCAGATTTTCAAAATTGAAGGCATAAAATAAATTAGAAACTATGAATACATAAAGCAACCTATCTAAGGAGTTTGGTAATTTTTTCTTGAAATATTCAGCAGCCTAAAAATGTGGATCTCTATGCTAAAGTCACAGAACATGGGAGAATTTCAGGAGCTTTCTGACTGTACCAGGCAGTTGATTGTATACATCAGAGGACAATAGAGCAAAGAAGCTAAGGAACCAGGTTCTGGATTTAAATCTTAGCATTTAATAGCTTTGTAAATTTGATAAGTTATTTAGCTTCCTTAATTGTTAGTTTCTTCATCTGTGAAATGTGGATAAACACAGTATCTGGCAATTACAATCAGCTCCAATTCTCAGTGGTCTAAAATAATAAACGGTTGTAATGGACTTGCAGGATGCTTAGGACTCTGCTCCACTTGGATCTGTTCATCTTGGCCAGGCTCCACTGGGCTTGATTCTAGGCTGTGGTTAGCTTCATGTCTTTTCCAGATGGTTTTTCCATCCAGAATCCAGACTGAAGAAATGACCGCTATGTGAGACATGTTGGCAAAAAGCAGAAGGTCTAGAGCCCAAGAGGAAATTTGTCATACCTCTAAAAAGCTTTTAGTAGGACATGGCATTCTTGGCAGCTTTATATTCCATTGGCCAAATGTAAGTCAAGAGGGAAGGGACAATAAATAGTGGGCACATGTCATACTTAGTTAATGTTAGCTGATTCTATTTTTAGTACTTTTATTTAGAGTAACTTATTTAATATATTTATTTGTCCTGATGGATAATGGGCTTTATGGGAAAGGAAGCAAAACAAAAGGAAACTGATAGGTTGGAGGAAAATGGATTATTCTAGAAATGTCATGATAAAAAAGAAGACTATGTTTAAAAAGGTTAAAAAGGCATATACCATATTTATTTATTTATTTATTTATTTTTAGTTGACATATATTTTTATTTATTTTTTTTTTATTTTTTTTTTATATATGAAATTTATTGTCAAATTGGTTTCCATACAACACCCAGTGCTCATCTCAAAAGGTGCCCTCCTCAATACCCATCACCCACCCTCTCCTCCCTCCCACCCCCCATCAACCCTCAGTTTGCTCTCAGTTCTCAACAGTCTCTTATGCTTTGGCTCTCTCCCACTCTAACCTCTTTTTTTTTTTTTT
>NW_024412405.1:42614528-42629373 GCF_014898765.1 Herpailurus yagouaroundi
TTTTTTCCATTGGATGTTCTTTCCTGCTTTGTCAAAGATGAGTTGGCTATACTTTTGTGGGCCTAGTTCTGGGGTTTATATTCTATTCCATTGGTCTATGTGACTGTTTTTGTGCCAATACCATGCTGTCTTGATGATGACAGCTTTGTAGTAGAGGCTAAAGTCTGGGATTGTGATGCCTCCTGCTTTGGTCTTCTTCTTCAAAATTACTTTGGCTATTCGGGGCCTTTTGTGGTTCCATATGAATTTTAGGATTGCTTATTCTAGTTTCGAGAAGAATGCTGGTGCGATTTTGATTGGGATTGCATTGAATGTGTAGATAGCTTTGGGTAGTATTGACATTTTGACAATATTTATTCTTCCAATCCATGAGCAAGGAATGTTTTTCCATTTCTTTAAATCATCTTCAATTACCTTCACAAGCTTTCTATAGTTTTCAGCATACAGATCCTTTACATCTTTGGTTAGATTTATTCCTAGGTATTTTATGCTTCTTGGTGCAATTGTGAATGGGATCAGTTTCTTTATTTGTCTTTCTGTTGCTTCATTGTTAGTGTATAAGAATGCAACTGATTTCTGTACATTGATTTTGTATCCTGCAACTTTGCTGAATTCATGTATCAGTTCTAGCAGACTTTTGGTGGAGTCTATCGGATTTTCCATGTATAATATCATGTCATCTGCAAAAAGCAAAAGCTTGACTTCATCTTTGCCAATTTTGATGCCTTTGATTTCCTTTTGTTGTCTGATTGCTGATGCTAGAACTTCCAGCACTATGTTAAACAACAGCGGTGAGAGTGGGCATCCCTGTCGTGTTCCTGATCTCAGGGAAAAAGCTCTCAGTTTTTCCCCGTTGAGGATGATGTTAGCTGTGGGCTTTTCATAAATGGCTTTTATGATCTTTAAATATGTTCCTTCTATCCCGACTTTCTCAAGGGTTTTTATTAAGAAAGGTGCTGGATTTTGTCAAAGGCCTTTTCTGCATCGATTGACAGGATCATATGGTTTTTCTCTTTTTTTTTTGTTAATGTGATGTATCACGTTGATTGATTTGCGAATGTTGAACCAGCCCTGCATCCCAGGAATGAATCCCACTTGATCATGGTGAACAATTCTTTTTATATGCCGTTGAATTCGATTTGCTAGTATCTTATTGAGAATTTTGGCATCCATATTCATCAGGGATATTGGCCTGTAGTTCTCTTTTTTTACTGGGTCTCTGTCTGGTTTAGGAACCAAAGTCATACTGGCTTCATAGAATGAGTCTGGAAGTTTTCCTTCCCTTTCTATTTCTTGGAATAGCTTGAGAAGGATAGGTATTATCTCTGCTTTAAACGTCTGGTAGAACTCCCCTGGGAAGCCATCTGGTCCTGGACTCTTATTTGTTGGGAGATTTTTGATAACCGATTCAATTTCTTCGCTGGTGATGGGTCTGTTCAAGCTTTCTATTTCCTCCTGATTGAGTTTTGGAAGAGTGTGGGTGTTCAGGAATTTGTCCATTTCTTCCAGGTTGTCCAATTTGTTGGCATATAATTTTTCATAGTATTCCCTGATAATTGTTTGTATCTCTGAGGGATTGGTTGTAATCATTCCATTTTCATTCATGATTTTATCTATTTGGGTCATCTCCCTTTTCTTTTTGAGAAGCCTGGCTAGAGGTTTGTCAATTTTGTTTATTTTTTCAAAAAACCAACTCTTGGTTTCGTTGATCTGCTCTACAGGTTTTTTAGATTCTATATTGTTTATTTCTGCTCTGATCTTTATTATTTCTCTTCTTCTGCTGGGTTTAGGCTGCCTTTGCTGTTCTGCTTCTATTTCCTTTAGGTGTGCTGTTAGATTTTGTATTTGGGATTTTTCTTGTTTCTTGAGATAGGCCTGGATTGCAATGTATTTTCCTCTCAGGACTGCCTTCACTGCGTCCCAAAGCGTTTGGATTGTTGTATTTTCATTTTCGTTTGTTTCCATATATTTTTTAATTTCTTCTCGAATTACCTGGTTGACCCACTCATTCGTTAGTAGGGTGTTCTTTAACCTCCATGCTTTTGGAGGTTTTCCAGACTTTTTTCTGTGGTTGATTTCAAGCTTCATAGCATTGTGGTCTGAAAGTATGCATGGTATGATTTCAATTCTTGTAAACTTATGAAGGGCTGTTTTGTGACCCAGTATATGATCTATCTTGGAGAATGTTCCATGTGCACTCAAGAAGAAAGTATATTCTGTTGCTTTGGGATGCAGAGTTCTAAATAGATCTGTCAAGTCCATCTGATCCAATGTCTCATTCAGGGCCCTTGTTTCTTTATTGACCGTGTGTCTAGATGATCTATCCATTTCTGTAAGTGGGGTGTTAAAGTCCCCTGCAATTACCACATTCTTCTCAATAAGGTTGCTTGTGTTTATGAGTAATTGTTTTATATATTTGGGCGCTCCGGTATTCGGCGCATAGACATTTATAATTGTTAGCTCTTCCTGATGGATAGACCCTGTCACTATTATATAATGTCCTTCTTCATCTCTTGTTACAGCCTTTAATTGAAAGTCTAGTTTGTCTGATATAAGTATGGCTACTCCAGCTTTCTTTTGGCTTCCAGTAGCATGATAAATAGTTCTCCATCCCCTCACTCTCAATCTAAAGGTGTCCTCAGCTCTAAAATGAGTCTCTTGTAGACAGCAAATAGTTGGGTCTTGTTTTTTTATCCATTCTGATACCCTATGTCTTTTGGTTGGCGCAATTAATCCATTTACATTCAGTGTTATTATAGAAAGATATGGGTTTAGATTCATTGTGATGTCTCTATGTTTTATGCTTGTAGTGATGTCTCTGGTACTTTGTCTCACAGGGTCCCCCTTAGGATCTCTTGTAGGGCTGGTTTAGTGGTGACAAATTCCTTCAGTTTTTGTTTGTTTGGGAAGACCTTTATCTCTCCTTCTATTCTAAATGACAGACTTGCTGGATAAAGGATTCTCGGCTGCATATTTTTTCTGTCTAACACCCTGAAAATCTCATGCCAATTCTTTCTGGCCTGCCAAGTTTCAAAAGAGAGATCAGTCACGAGTCTCACAGGTTTCCCTTTATATGTGAGGGCACGTTTACCCCTTGCTGCTTTCAGAATTTTCTCTTTATCCTTGTATTTTGCCAGTTTCACTATGATATGTCGTGCAGAAGATCGATTCAAGTTACGTCTGAAGGGAGTTCTCTGTGCCTCTTGGATTTCAATGCCTTTTTCCTTCCCCACTTCAGGGAAGTTCTCAGCTATGATTTCTTCAAGTACCCCTTCAGCACCTTTCCCTCTCTCTTCCTCCTCTGGGATACCAATTATGCGTATATTATTTCTTTTTAGTGTATCACTTAGTTCTCTAATTTTCCCCTCATACTCCTGGATTTTTTTATCTCTCTTTTTCTCAGCTTCCTCTTTTTCCATAACTTTATCTTCTAGTTCACCTATTCTCTCCTCTGCCTCTTCAATCCGAGCCGTGGTGGTTTCCATTTTGTTATGCATTTCGTTTAAAGCGTTTTTCAGCTCCTCGTGACTGTTCCTTAGTCCCTTGATCTCTGTAGCAAGAGATTCTCTGCTGTCAGCTATACTGTTTTCAAGCCCAGCGATTAATTTTATGACTATTATTCTAAATTCACTTTCTGTTATATTATTTAAATCCTTTTTGATCAGCTCATTAGCTGTTGTTATTTCCTGGAGATTCTTCTGAGGGGAATTCTTCCGCTTGGTCATTTTGGATAGTCCCTGGTGTGGTGAGGACCTGCAGGGCACTTCCCCTGTGCTGTGGTGTATAACTGGAGTTGGTGGGCGGAGCCGCAGTCAGACCTGATGTCTGCCCCCAGCCCACCGCTGTGTCCACAGTCAGACTGGTGTGTGCCTTCTCTTCCCCTCTCCTAGGGGCGGGATTCACTGTGGGGTGGGGTGGCCTGTCTGGGCTACTTGCACACTGCCAGGCTGGTGATGCTGGGGATCTGGCGTCTTAGCTGGAGTGGGTAGGCAAGGTGCACAGGGGCAGGAGGGGCAGGCTTAGCTTGCTTCTCCTTAGGTGATCCACTTCAGGAGGGGCCCTGTGGCAGCAGGAGGGAGTCAGATCCGCTGCCGGAGGTTTGGCTCCGCAGAAGCGCAGAGTTGGGTGTTTGCGCAGAGCGAGCAAGTTCCCTGGGAGGAACTGGTTCTCTTTGGGATTTTGGCTGGGGGATGGGCGGGGGAGATGGCGCTGGCGAGCGCCTTTTTTCCCCACCAAACTGAGCTCTGTCGTCCGGGGGCTCAGCAGCTCTCCTTCCCTTTGTCCTCCAGCCTTCCCGCTTTCTGAGCAGAGCTGTTAACTTATGACCCCCAGCCGCTAAGTCGCGCTTGCTGTCGGAACAAAGTCCGTCAGGCCCCTCCGCTTTTTGTAAGCCAGACTCGGGGGCTCTGCTTGGCCGGCGAGCCGCCCCTCCGCCCCGGCTCCCTCCCGCCAGTCCGTGGAGCGCGCACCGCCTCGCCGCCCTTCCTACCCTCTTCCGTGGGCCTCTTGTCTGCGCTTGGCTCCGGCGACTCCGTTCTGCTAATCCTCTGGCGGTTTTCTGGGTTATTTAGGCAGGTGTAGGTGGAATCTAAGTGATCAGCAGGATGCGCGGTGAGCCCAGCGTCCTCCTACGCCACCATCTTCCCTCTCCTCCCCCCCAATTTTGCTTTCTGTGGTTTGACTTTCTGCAGTTTCGGATACCTGTGGTCATATTGTCAGAAGGTCAATAATAGCACAAGGCTATATAACAATGCCTATGTCATTCCCCTTCATTTCATCACACATTTTATCATCTCACATCATCACAAGGAAGTTGAGTATAGCCCAGAAAGATATTTTGGGAAAGAGAGAAGGACCACTTTCACACAATTTTTATTACACAATATATTATTATAATTGTTCTGTTTTAGTAGTTATTGCTACTAAACTCTCACTGTGTCTCATTTATAAATTAAACTTTATCACAAGTATGTAGGTATAGGAAAAAACCCAGTAATACAGGATTTAGTGCTATCCACGGTTTCATGCAGCCACTGGGGGTCTTGAAACACATCTCCTATCGGTAAGGGGGGGCTACTATAGTCAGCTGCAAATGTTGTTACTATTCATGAATAAGGAATGATGATGCTGAGGGTGGAGCCAAGAGTACAAAAGGAAGAGAGAGAAGCCAAGCGGATGGGGCAAAGAGCCACAGGGAAGGATTATTCCCAACCCTCTGAAGGGGTGCAGGATAAGGCTCTCCAAAATGTGCCACTTTGGTATAAAGATTATTTTGAGATAAAAGTAATCAAAACCCAGCAGATGTAGGAAAGACTCTGCCTCCCCAATAACTGCCTGAATTTATATTGAAAAGGAGAGCCTGAAACCAGAGAGAAGTATTAACAGAGACCCCCACCCCCACACACATTTACATAAGAAACACATCTGCATAATAAGGCAACTTTTGCTTTTCCAAACATCTCCTTTCACCTTCTTAATAATGACCTTTTTACCCTCTGTATCCTCAGGCCCCTACCCCTCTCCTTAGCTCCTACAAGCTTCTTGTTGCCTCATTGTCTTTAGAATTTCATATCTGTGTGGATTCCCTTAACGTATGCCTATTAAATTTTATTTTCTCCTATTAATCTGTCTCATGTCAATTTGATTCTAAGTCCACCTAGAAGGCCTGTGGGGCAATGGAAGTCCTTCCTCTTGGACATCTTGAAACCTAATTAAGGAACTCCAGCTGGAGTTTACTCAACTGGATTTCGAAACTGCTTTGGACTGGTAAATCTTTCACCTTCCATTTTGCCACTTTTTAACACCAGAATTTATTACTGTTATCTGACAGCTGTCCACCATTGTATGTTCAAATTTTGGAGGCAGAAACCGTGTTCATTTCATGGTTAACAGATTAAAAAGTATTGTGCCCAGAATGGATGACACACAAGAATCTCATCCAAGCTAGTTTAGATATCTTACATGATTAGTATTAGATTTAGAAGAAAAGATTTTGAACTGAGATGATCCTGTCATGGGGATCTATTTGAAGATATATAGATGGAGTAAATGTATGTTGCTTGTATGACACATGTAGAATATCAGGGGCCAGAGGACTAAGTGGGAATAATAATGTTTCATAATATTAAGTCTTCTCATCCAAGAGTATGAAATGTCTCCCAAAAAACTTTATTAAAGTTTTCAAATTCTGTACCAGAGATTTGTATCTTTAGGGTTAAGTTTATTTCCATATACTCTATAGACATTTGCTATTTTAATTGCTATTTGAGTGGCATCTAAAATTTATTATATTCTACTATTATTTATTATTTTATTGTTTATACAGAAAGATACTAACAAGGTTGATGAATAAATCTCATTACAATAACTTTCCTAACCTGACTTATTAATTTTTACAGTGTACAGGTTGATTTTAAAAGTTTTCCAAAGCATATGATCAGATCATTTGGAAATAATGAGTTTTATCTTCTTTTAATCTTTATATCAATTTGTTTTCTTTTTTTCTTTTCCTTTAACATTGGTCAGGACTTTTATTCTTAGGTTTAACAGTAGTGGGTAGATAGAGGATCTTTGTTTTATTCTTGGGAATAAAGACCTTAAAGACAAAGTTCTCAGTTGTTTCAGGGTCTATAAATTTAAACAAGTCAAGAGCTTGCCCTACTTTTCATACTTTTCTAAATTTTTTTCTATAAAATTACTTTCTAAAAAATAAGTGAGTGCTGCAATTCCCAAATTCTTTTTTTGTGTGATAATTGAGGTAATCATATGATTATACCTTTCAATATTAGTGTGGAGAATATGACATTGATACACTTTTGGGACGTTGACCTCTCCTTGTCTCTTAAGTAAAAAAAAAAAGCTACTTTATTAAGACTTATCATTTAATATATACTAATAATTAATTTAAGATTTAATATTTTATAAATCAAAGAGGCTGTTGATTTTTTTTTCACTTTTTCCTTTATTCTGGAACAAACTGAGTAAGGTGGCAATGGACTCTTCATTAAAAATTTGTTAGAACACCCTAATAATAAAAACCTGCAAGGGTATTTTTTACTATTATTCAAATTTCTTTCATACATATTTAATACATTTTATTTGACCAATTTAGCATGTTCATTATACAATAATTTGTTTCATCTACATAGCTGTTCTTTTTTTTATTATTTATTTTTATTTTTTATTTTTAAAAAAATTTTTTTTCAACGTTTTTTATTTATTTTTGGGACAGAGAGAGACAGAGCATGAACGGGGGAGGGGCAGAGAGAGAGGGAGACACAGAATCGGAAACAAGCTCCAGGCTCTGAGCCATCAGCCCAGAGCCCGACGCGGGGCTCGAACTCACGGACCGTGAGATCGTGACCTGGCTGAAGTCGGACGCTTAACCGACTGTGCCACCCAGGCGCCCCTACATAGCTGTTCTTAAAGCACAGCAATTTTACATTTTCCTTCTATCTGCACTTACTCAAACTTTTTAATTTTCTGTTTGGTCCATTTTTATTTTTTCACTCATTTGCTTTGATCCATCTTGCCAAAAGTCAGTGCCTTTCACTTACTGTTGAAAAGAAAAAAAAAACTTAAAAAAATTTTAAAATGTTTATTTATTTATTTTGAGACAGAGGGCAAGAGAGAGAGATCATGAGAGGGTAAGGGGCAAATAGAGAAGGAGAGAGAGAATCTTAGGCAGGCTATGAGCTGTCAGTACAGTCCATTTTGGGGTTTGTACCACTATGTTGGATCATGACCAGAGCCAAAATCAAGAGTTGGTCACTCAATGAAGCCATCAGGAGCCCCTAAAATGTTTTTTTTTCCTTTAAAGCTGCTCATATTCTCTAGTTCACTGATTTTTGCATGTGCTTTTTGTTTATGCTTTTTCCAAATTTGGGGTTAAATGCTAAGCTGGTTTGCTTAATCGGTTTGCATATTATTTTTCTTGTTTCCTGAAAAAAAATTCCTTCTATGAACTGTATTCATTTTTGTGCAAAATTTTCATTGTAATATTTTCATTGCCTGTTAATTCTGCCATGCAACCTATTCTAGAATTTTCTTTAGAACATAAGGTTTATTTAGTAATATGTTATTTAATTCCAAATATAAACAATACATTAGCCTATTTTATTTAATAATATCAAAGATTATTGCATTTTGGCAAGAAAAATGTTCTAGTGGCACTCAGTGGTTGGAATTAATTGAGACTACTTTTGTGGTTTAATAAAAGTTCAATTTTTTAAAGCTCTGCATGTGTTCAAAAAGAATTTGTATTCTGTTTCGGATCAGAGAGAAAAAAAAGTATTTTATCGTAAATTTTCCAACTCACTTATGTTTTTTTTCTTTTTTCCAGCAGGAGTATATGATATATGTCTTGGATTGAAATCACTAATTTGTTGCATAGTTTATCCATTCTGCCATTTATCATATATACTGTGGTATTTATTTAATTATATTCCTCATACCAAATATTTGCCATTACTACTTTTAAAAATAACTTCCGTTCATATATTATAAATATTCCTCTATTTATTTAAGCATATTATTGATCTGTTTTCATGGTTCTTTTGAAGTTGATATACTTTGTTCAGTGTTCTCTTTCTTTTAGACTGGTTTTACTTTTTCAACATCAAGTTTTTTTGACCTCTGATTTCTTATTGCCCTAAAGGTAATGTGTCAGGGATGACCAATGTGTCCATACCCTTCATATGTCTCTAAAGAGAAATGAGAGGAAGTGTTCAAGAACTCAACTACTGTGACTCTTCCACTGGCTAGAAGTCCACCAGACAGTTTAAGTCAGGGATTTATACAACTAGAAACAGTCAGCTACAGGAACAGACAGTTTCCTTAATTTGGAATCCATCAGCCACTGAAGGAGGCAGCAGATATTAAGAGGGAGAGGTTAATGGGGCATCTGGGTGGCTCAGTCAATTGAGTGTCGGTCCAACTTTGTCTCAGGTCGTGATCTCATGGTTCATGGGTCCGAGACCCGCATTGGGCTCTATGCTGATGGCTCAGAGCCTGGAGCCTGCTTAGGATTCTGTGTCTCCCTCTCTCTCTCTCTCTCTCTCTCTCTCTCTGCCCCTCCCCCACTCTCTCCCTGTCTCTCAAAAGTGCATAAATATTAAAGAAATTAATAAGGGAGGGAGAGATTAGAGAAGAGAACCCCAGAAAACAAGCAATCTGCTCACACTGATTTAATCAAATCCTCACTAGGGTTGTTTTGTTATCTGAGCTACCCTCACTGGCACTGGGCTCTCCACAAGGCATAGAGGGGCTATAATTGTTCCACAGGGAGGCAGGGGTAACAGCAGATCTTAAAAGCTTCCCTCCCACTTATGCTGCCTCTGAAATGTCTACTGAAGATTGGTCCCAGGCTGTAGCTCCCAGCCAAATTATATAGAGACCTACAGCAGCCCACATCAGCTTTCAGGTTCCCCAAATATTTCTCAGAGCTTTTTTGTTCACTCCTATTATCCATAATTCTCTCTTGCTTTTGCAATTTCTAGAGTTGTTAAGACAGAAGAAAGCCTGCAGTGGATTTTGTTTCCTGCCTTATGAAATAAAGAAGTTGAAACTTGTCCTGAAGATTATGAGGAGCTTTAAAAGATTTTAAACAGCAGAGTGACAAATTCAAGGTAACATAACAGGAGTATCATCTAGTAACTGTTTTCTGTAGGTTTTAGATAAAATAGGGGATATAAAAACTTGAGACAAGGAAACCAATTGGACCAGAAGAGTTGGTAGCTTTATAATAGACTTTTCAGAGAGAATGACTAGAGCTCTTGTCAATACTACCCAAAGCAATCTACATATTCAATGCAATTCCTCTCAAAATAACACCAGCATTCTTCACAGAGCTAGAACATACAATCCTAAAAATTGTATGGAACCGGAAAAGACCCTGAATGGCCAAAGCAATCCTGAAAAAGAAAACCAAAGCAGAGGTATCATAATACTGGACTTCAAGGTATATTACAAAGCTGTAATCATAAGGACAGTATGGTATTGGTACAAAAACAGAATAGAGAACCCAGAAATAGACCCACAAACATATGGCAAACTAATCTTTGACAAAGCAGGAAAGAACATCCAATGGAATAAAGACAGTCTCTTCAGCCAATTATGCTGGGATAGTAACATGCAGAAAAATGAACTTGGACCACTTTCTTACACCATACACAAAAATAAACTCAAAATGGATGAAAGGCCCAAACATAAGACAGGAAGCCATCAAAACCCTCAAGGAAAAAGCAGGCAAGAACCTCTTTGATATTGGCCGCAGCAACTTCTTACTCAACACATCTCCAGAGGCAAGGAAAACAAAAGCAAAATGAACTATTGAGACCTCATCAAAATAAAAAGCTTCTGCACAGCAAAGGAAACAATCAACAAAACTAAAAGGTATCCGATGGAATAGGAGAAGATATTTGCAAATGACATATTGGATACAGGGTTAGTATCCAAAATCTATAAAGAAGTTATCAGATTCAACACCCAAAAAAACAAATAATCCAGTGAAGAAATGGACAAGAGACATGAATAGACACTTCTCCAAAGAAGACATCCAGATGGCCAACAGACACATGAAAAGATGCTCAACATCACTCATTATAAGGGAAATATAAATCAAAACCACAATGAGACACCACCTCATACCAGTCAGAATGGTTAAAATAAACAACTCAGGCAACAACAGATGTTGGTGAGGATATGCAGAAAGAGGATCTCTTTTGCACTGCTGGTGGGAATACAAACTGGTGCAGCCACTCTGAAAAATACTATGGATGTTCCTCAAAAAATTAAAAATAGAACTACCCTACGACCCAGCAATTGCACTACTAGGTATTTATTCAAGGAATATAGGTGTGCTGTTTCAAAAGGGCACATGCACCCCAAAGTACACAGCTGCACTATCAATAATAGCCAAAGTATGGAAAGGATCCAAATGTCCATCGAAGGATGAGTGGATAAAGAAGATGTGGTATATATATATATATATATACACTCAGCATTCAAAAAGAATGAAATCTTGCCATTTGTAACTACATGGATAGAACTAGAGAGTATTATGCTAAGCGAAATTAGCCAGTCACAGAACGACAAATATTATATGACTTCACTCATATGAAGAATTTAATAAACATAAAGGAAGGGAAGCAAAAACAATATAAAAACAAGGAGGGGATAAAACATAAGAGACTCTTAAATACACAGAACAAACTGAGGGTTGCTGGAGGAGTTGTGGGTGGGGGGATGGGCTAAATGGGTAAGGGGCATTAGGGAGGACACTTCAGATGAGCACTGGGTATTATACATATGGGATGAATCACGGGAATCTACTCCTGAAATCATTATAGCACTATATGCTAACTAACTTGGAGGTAAATTAAAAAATAAATAAGTGACCAGGAAAAAAAAAAACAAACCTAGGATTTTTTTAACATTTTTCTCTCAATAAAGAAAATGGGGAAAGGTTTGTAACATTTCCCAAAATAGCAAGAAAAGAAAAGGGAAAAAATGTCCAGAAGATGAAGAACTGGACATATAATAATTTTTTGAATAGTTGTGCTTAGTTATCTATCAGTAATATAAGTGTTTTTGAGTTTACTGGGGTGTGTCTGTGCCCTGGAGTCTCAACCCAGCCAGACCCAAAGGAGTCTACAAAGGTTCTTGTCTTGTCACAAGAATGAATTCAAGGACATACAGCACAGCAGACAAGTGACACAGCAGGAAAGTTTGTTTGATTGTTTAATTGATTGATTGATTTAATATAATTTATTGTCAAGTTAGCTAACATACTGTATACAGTGTGCTCTTGGCTTCAGGAGTAGATTCCCATGATTCATCACTTACATACAATACCCAGTGCTCATCCCAACAAGTGCCCTCCTCAATGCCTGTCACCATTTTTCCCCTCCCCCTACCCCCCCCATCAACCCTAAGTTTGTTCTCTGTATTTGAGTCTCTTGTTGTTTGTCTCCGTCTCTGTTTGAAACTATGTTTTTCCCTTTCTCTTCTCCCATGGCCTTCCATTGTTTTTCAAATTCCACATGTGAATGAAAACATATGATATCTGTTCTCTGATTAACTTATTTCACTTAGCATAACATGCTCCAGTTCCATCCACATTGCTGAAAATGGCAAGATTTCATTTTTTCTCATTGCCAAGTAGCATTCCATTGTATATATAAACCATATCTTCTTTTTTTTAATTTTTTTTAACGTTTATTTATTTTTGAGACAGAGAGAGACAGAGCATGAACAGGGGAGGGGCAGAGAGAGAGGGAGACACAGAATCTGAAACAGGCTCCAGGCTCTGAGCTGTCAGCATAGAGCCCGACGCGGGGCTCAAACTCATGGACCGTGAGATCATGACCTGAGCCGAAGTCGGACGCTTAACCAACCAAGCCACCCAGGCGCCCCAAACCATATCTTCTTTATCCATTCATCAGTTGATGGACATTTAGGCTCTTTCCATAATTTGGCTATTGTTCAAAATGCTGCTATACATTGGAGTACATGTGCCCCTATGAATCAGCAATCCTGTATCCCTTGGATAAATTCCTAGTAGTGCTATTGCTGGGTCCTAGGGTAATTCTATTTTTAAATTTTTGAGGAACCTCCATACTGTTTTCCAGAGCAGCTGCACCAGTTTGCATTCCCACCAACAGTGTAAGAGGGTTCCTGTTTCTTCACTTCCTCACCAACATTTGTTGTTTCCTGAGTTGTTAATTTTAGCCACTCTGACCAGTGTAAAGTGGTATCTCATTGTGGTTTTGATTTGTATTTCCCTTATGATAAGTGATGTTGAGCATCTTTTCATGTGTCTGTTGGCCATCTGGGTGTCTTTTTTTTGGAAAAGTGTCTATTCACGTCTTCTGCCCATTTCTTCCCTCAAGACAGTTGGGATAGAAGGAACGTACGTTAACAACATAAAAGTCACATATGAAACACCCACAGCTAATGTTATCTTCAATGGGGAAAAACTGAGAGCTTTCCCCCTGAGATCAGGGATGTCCACTCTCACCACTGTTGTTTAACATACTGTTGGAAGTCCTAGCCTCAGCAATCAGACATTAAAATCAAATAAAAGGCATCCAAATTGGCAAAGAAGTCAAACTTTCACTTTTTGCAGATGACATGATACTTTGCATGGAAAACCTGAAAAGACTCCACCAAAAAGCTACTAGAAATGATACATGAAATCAGCAAAGTAGCAGGATATAAAATCAATGTACAGAAATCAGTTGCATTTCTATGCACCAATAATGAAGCAACAGAAAGGGAAATCAAGGAATCGATCCCATTTACAATTGCACCAAGAACCATAAAATACCTAGGAATAAACCTAATCACAGAGGTAAAAGATATGTATGCTGAAAACTATAGAAAACTTATGAAAGAAATTGAAGAAGACACAAAGAAATGGAAAAACATTCCACCCTAATGGATTAGAAGAAGAAATATTGTCAAAATGTCAATACTACCAAAAGCAATCTACACATTCAATGCAATCCCAATCAAAATTGCACCAGCATTCTTCTCAGAGCTAGAACAAACAATCCTAAAATTTGTATGGAACCACAAAAACCCTGAATAGCCAAAGTAATGTTTAAAAGAAAACCAAAGCTGGAGGTATCACAATTCTGGACTTTAGCCTGTACTACAAAGCTGTAATCATCAAGACAGTATGGTATTGGCACAAAAACAGACATATAGACCAATGGAATAGAATAGGGAACCCAGAATTAGACCCACAAATGTATGACCAACTAATCTTTGACAAAGCAGGAAAGAGTATCCAGTGGGAAAAAGTATCTTTAGCAAATGGTGCTGGAAGAACTGGACAGCAACATGCAGAAGAATGAAACTTTCTTACGTCATACACAAAAATAAACTCAAAATGGATAAATACCTAAATGTGTGAAAGGAAACCATCAAAACCCTACAGGCAAAAACAGGCAACAACCTCTTTGACCTCAGCCGCAGCAACTTCTTACTCGACACTTCTCCCAAGGCAAAGGAAATAAATGCAAAAATGAACTATTGGGACCTCATCAAGATAAAAAGCTTCTGCACAGCAAAGGAAACAATCAACAAAATTAAAAGTCAACCAATGGAATGGGAGAAGATATTTGCAAATGACATATCAGATAAAGGGTTAGAATCCAAAGTCTATAAAGAACTTGCCAAACACAACACCCCAAAAGTAGGAAAGTTTATTAAAGTGAAAAGTACACTCTAAAAGTGTGTGTGAGAGAGAGAGAGAACAGAGAGTGTGAGCTGCATCCCTAGGGTTTGGGTTTGTACCTTTATCAGCATTTGCTAACCAGGGGGCAGAATATTCATTACTTGGGGTATGGAAGCAGGGTCTCATGCCTTTTTCTTTCTAATTTGGTCAGAAGTTTCCTATCGTGTCATCTGCCATCTTAGAACTATCTGCTGTGATCTAGCTTCTTGAGGAGTGCTGCCAGGACAGGCTCTGACCTTCCAGGTAGCTGGCTGTGACTTCCTCATTGCTGATCTCCATGTATCCTGTTAGAACCTAATTAAATGTCTATTCTAACATTAGTATCATGTTTGCTATGGAGTAATGGAGTATACAAAAGAAATCACCACGTGTTTATCGAAAACAAGGTCTTTGAGAACGTTTCATAATATTTCATGCATAATATTTATGCAATGGAGGGACAGAATGTAGTTCTGAAACTTTCTTGGATGTCTGAATCCCTGGTACATTAAGCAAGAAGAAAAGAAGAAGAAAGGAGGGAGGGAAGGAAGGAAGAAAAAAGAAAGGGAAAGAAGAAAGAAAGAAAGAAAGAAAGAAAGAAAGAAAGAAAGAAAGAAAGAAAGA
>NW_024412405.1:42629383-42629592 GCF_014898765.1 Herpailurus yagouaroundi
AGAAAGAAAGAAAGAAAGAAAGAAAGAAAGAAAGAAAGAAAGAAAGATGGAGAGAGGGAGAGAGGGAGGGAAGGAAGGAAGGAAGGAAGGAGGATAGGAAAGAAAGAAGTAAAGAAAGAAAGAAAGAGAAAGGAAGAAAGAAAGAAGAAAGAAAGCAAAAGAAGAAAGAAAGAAAGAAAGAAAGAAAGAAAGAAAGAAAGAAAGAAAGA
>NW_024412405.1:42629602-42696721 GCF_014898765.1 Herpailurus yagouaroundi
AGAAAGAAAGAAAGAAAGAAAGAAAGAAAGAAAGAAAGAAAGAAAGATGGAGGGAGGGAAGGAAGGAAGGAAAGAAGGAAGGAGGAAAGGAAAGGAAGAAAGAAAGAAAGAGGAAAGAAAGAAAGAAAGAAAGAAAGAAAGAAAGAAAGAAAGAAGAAAGAAAGGAAAAGAAGAAAGAAAGAAAGAAAGAAAGAAAGAAAGAAAGAAAGAAAGAAAGAAAGAAAGATGGAAAGAGGGAGGGAGGGAAGGAAGGAAGGAAGGAGCAAAGAAAGAAAGAAAGAAAGAAAGAAAGAAAGAAAGAAAGAACAAAGGGAAAGAAGAAAGAAAAAGAATGAAAGAGAAAGAAGAAAGAAAGAAAGAAAGAAAGAAAGAAAGAAAGAAAGAAAGAAAGAAAGAGAGAGAGAAAGGGAGAGAGGGAGGGAAGGAAGGAAGGAAGGAAGGAAGGAAGGAAGGAAGGAAGGATGGAAGGAAGGAAGGAAACATACAAGATTTAACCCCCAAAGATTCTGATTTATTTGTGCATTTGATCAGCCAGGCAGCTAATTTTTCTTTCAAAGCTCACAAAGTGATCTCAAAAAAATTACTTTGAGAGAGAGAAAGAGAGAGAGAAAGTGTGAGCAGAGGGGGCAGAGATGGAGAGAGAATCCCAAGCATTAGCACAGAGCCCATGGCGGAGCTCAAACTCACAACCCCTGAGATCATGACCTGATCCAAAATCAAGAGTCAGACACTTAACCGACTGAGCTACCCAGGCACCCCTAAGGCTCACAAGATGATATTGATGTGCAATCAGGTTTTGGAACCACTGAAGTAGAGCAATTGTAATACCATTATTTTAGGATTCATTCCTACCTAGTATGCAGAACTGAGCACCCACAATATAATATTCCTCCACTAGAGTCATACAATGAAAGAGAGAAAAATAAAGGTTGATAAAATAAGTTTTTCACAAATGTAGTATAGTATCTATGGAATTGAGTGGTTCCTGTCTGGGTTTTAATTTGTTTGTTGAATTTATTTGCATTGTTTGTTGACTGTTATTTGTTGGATGACAGCAATTGTAGGTAATAGGTTTAAGCCTTTAAGTCAATGAGCAGATTGCATGAAAGATAAATGTTTCCCTGTTTTTCAGTGGGCTTGTTTAACATGTATGAAGTGAAGCCTGGGTAAATTTTTGGAAATTTAGCTTACATATTTTATACATCTCAATGCTTCATATATTCTGCTGTCATGTCTTTCCTCAGGCCTAGCTTTTGAAACTGTGTTTTTGTCTTGTATTAATCTTATATTATTATTTTAGAGGAAAATGAGGAGAAGCTACCTTTGGGTTGTTACATTATGCCATTTTAATCAAAAACCTAACTACAGATTTGAGATTACCATATGAGTCCCTCACCATCACATTCACTTTTTATTTTTATCATATATCCACTTTTCAAATCTTTCGTTGTCTAGTGTCTCCTTCACCAAGTTCCACTTTAATAAATCATCCCAGGTTCCTTGCCTTTTAAAATACAACTCAACAGAGTAAGCAGGTTTTCTAATTTCCCCTGGAATGCGAGTTACACATCGCGCTTGTTTACATTCATTTCAATATGAGCCAAGTACTTTGTTATCTTCTGTTTGTCAATAAGTAATTCAACAAGGTCTTCTTCACTTCCAGGCTATCCACTTTACTTGCATTTTTCATGTTAACGACAGATTTTTTAAATGAGTTGAGGATTTAAGCCTTTTTTTTTGAGTCATTAATTTTACACTTCTCGTGATTTATTAAGTGCTCTATATTCCTTGGTAATACAGACTCTAAGAATTAGGAATAAAAACCTATCCGGTCGGGTTTTGCCTTGTAAACTTAACTAATGTTATCTTTTACTTTTTTTTCATTTAAGAGTGTTATAATTCATTTCTTTTATAATACTCAAGCTGGGAGAAAGTCAAAAAGTTTTTTTAATACATACATTTTAATTAAATTAACTTTTTTTTTTTATTTTAGGAGAATTGAAGTGTTTTTTCAACAAACAGAACACAAGTATCTTTAAGCCCAGAATATTGAGAGATACTTTATCTCCTTTCTGGATTCTTGACCTTAATATTGCTTTTCATGCAGTATACTAGAGAACAGAGGTTTTCAAGTTTTAAAATACAGTGAGAGCTCACATTTATTGTGTATTAATACGCTTAACATTTTACATGCATAATCACATTTTATTCCAACAACCCAATGATACTATTATCCCTTTTTCCAGATATAGAAACTAAGATGCAGATTGGTTATGTCATTTACCCATGATAAAACAAGCATCCTTTGTTCAAATAAAATAAAACCAAAAACCAAATATATAAAACATATTAAAAATCCTACTTAAAAAAATAGGATATATATTCTAGAAGAAGACTTACTCAAACCTTATCGGTGTGGTTTAAACACCACCCCCCCCCCGCCCGCTATATCGTTCTTCACAACTAAGAATTGAAAATTCCTGATCTTTCATTTAGCCACATAAAGTAATATTTTTCCAAGATATAACTTTGTCACAGAATCATTGATTTTAAAATTTAAGACTTGTTATCATTTCCAGCTTCTTAATGAACTTTTAAAAATATATCTTGGGTAAGCATAGGAGAGAATATGGGCAAGGAAAAATGGCAAGCCAATACTTGAAGGCAAAAAGATGATATATAAAATTGTATCTGTTAAGTATCTTTGAGTTGTTTCTACAAATTGTCATTCTTATGTTACTTCTCTTATAAGTCATGACATTTTTCAGTTTCCAGGGATTTAGTAAGTAGATTGGAAATAATTGAAAAAAAAAATACCAGCAAATTCTAAGCACACATTCATTTGCAATTTTGTTTCTTTTTTGTTTTTATTTATTTTTTTTGCCTTAAGGTTACCTTGAAAACATTTTAAAATGTAATCAAAAATATATCAAGTGCCTGAATTTAATAAAAGTGGTTTTACAAATATACATTGTGAATTTGCTCATTGTTCTCTGAGACATGTTCAATTGCTTTTGCGATAAAGGCAAGAAGAAATATCTTTCAGATATTTTGAGATAGAAATTTTGAGAAGGGAAAATTTTGAGATAAAAATTGTGTTTTATTTTTTAAATATCTTTAGTAAATATTTGAATCCAGGTTAATTTAAAAATAGTACTTTCCCTGACTTCAGTGAGCTTTGTGGAAAAACTCACAATTGCATTCAGAAATACATCAGTATAGAAACACACGTCTTGTTTTATCACTCACTTCTCAATTGGTCCAAGTAATGCTATCTTCCACCCCAAACTTGCAATTATATTTCTTTGTTCATAATAACCACTATTCATGGTTCATGTTCTTATGTGTAAACAAAGAGTTATTTTATAGTTCTAATTCCTGAAACAACAAAGCGACCAACTATCCCTGCTTCCAGTTTTGTTTGCAGCTATAGAGTTCATCACATAAGTTTTCTTCTTTATTCAGTTAATGTGACTAATTAATTGATTGCTATTCTAACGGTAAATCAAACTAGCATTCCCAAGATAAACTCCACTTTATAATACTTCTATTTATAGTCTTCTTATATTACAGATTTAGCTTTGCTAAGGTTTAAGAATACTAGTGTAAAAATAAATGAATAAATAAATAAATAAATAAATAAATAAATAAATAAGAATACTAGTGTGCAATTTCCTATTTCCTGTAATTAATTTCTCATGTTTTGATATTGTGGATATACTATGAAATGCCTTCCTCTCTGCATTCTAAAGGAATTTGTGGAAGACCGATTTTTTCGTTGAATATTTGAACGATTGACTAGTTTAACTACCAGAGCGTGAAGTTCTTTTTTTAAATAGGTTTGGAATAAAAATTAAATTTTCTTAATAGATTTTAGCTTTTAGAAATTCTTTTTGTTTTTGTGTCTGCTTTGACAAGTTTCTTTAAATGTCCCTTTCATGTAAGTTGTCAAAAAGATTAGTATAAATCTATTCATATTATTTCTTTATTATCTTTTTAACATCCCTGCAATCTGGGTGATACCTTTTCAAATTCTGTTAAATGGTAATTTGGATTTTCTCTAATATTTTTTTATCAGTGTTATAAGCAGTTTATCAACTCAGTAATATTTATGAAGAAACAATTTTGGCAGTTAATTTCTCTGTTCATAATTTTCTATTTCATTTGTTTTAGCTTTTATCTTTATTTAAACATTTCTGCCACTTACTTAGAGGGCAATTGCACTTACAAAATGTAGGTCCTTAGGTTTAGATCATTACCTTTAATCTTTTCTTCTCTTCTAACATAGGCATTTGAGGCTATACCTCTTTTCTTGACATTGATTTAGCTATGTCTCACAAATTTTAATGTGTTATGCTTTCATTGTCACTTTGGAATGTTTTCCATTTTTTTAATTTTTTAAAGTTTATTTATTAATTTTGGAAGACACAGAGACAGCATGAGTGGGGAAAGGGCAGAGATAGAAAGGGAGACAGAGAATCCCAAGCGGTCTCCATGCTGCCAGTGCAGAACCCAACATGGGGCTTGAACTCATGAAACCATGAGATCATGACCTGAATGGAAACCAAGAGTCAGACGCTTAACAACCTGTGCCCCCCAGGTGCCCCTGGAATATTTTTCTAATTACTCTTGTGATTTCTTTTTGGCCTTTGGGTTATTTAAAAGATATTTTTTAATTTCTAAAAATGTGAGGATTTCCAGATATTCTATTATTTAAAAAAAAATTTTTTTTCAACGTTTATTTATTTTTGGGACAGAGAGAGACAGAGCATGAACGGGGGAGGGGCAGAGAGAGAGGGAGACACAGAATCGGAAACAGGCTCCCGGCTCTGAGCCATCAGGCCAGAGCCCGACGCGGGGCTCGAACTCACGGACCGCGAGATCGTGACCTGGCTGAATTCGGACGCTTAACCGACTGCGCCACCCAGGCGCCCCAGATATTCTATTATTTACTTCTCATTTTGTCATGTTACGATCAGCTTACATTTTAAAGATTTCATTCTAGGGACTCGGGGCATGATCTCGTGGTTCATGAGTTTGAGCACAACATCTGGCTGTGTGCTGACAGCTCAGAGCCTGGAGCCTGCTTCAGATTCTGTGATCCCTCCCTCTCTGCGCCTCCTCTGCCCGCTTGGTCTCTGTCTCTGTCTCTCTCTCAAATTAATAAACATTAAAAAAAATGGAAAATGAATAAACATTAAAAAAATGGAAAATAATACTGCTATAAACATAGGAGTGCATGTATCCCTAAAAAAAAAGATTTCATTCTTTGTAAATGTGAATTTTATTTTATGGCCAAGAATATGACGTCTCTTGGTGAACATTCTATGTACTATGCCACATCCCAGGTTGTATTTTAAAACGTACTTTTTGTGACGTAAACATTTGTATCAAAGTTATCACATTAATTCTTTGAGTCTCAAAATTTGATGTGAAATGTATTACCTGGAAAATTGGTTAAAATGTAGATTTCAAGGCTCATTCTCAGAGAATTGATAGGACTAAATGAGGTCCAGACATCTGCATTGCTTACAAGTACCATCAATCTATACAGACAAAAATCTATACCTTATTGAGATAGTGTTTGTGCCTTTCCAAAACTAAATAAAAATGGCTATGAAAAATATTCATCAATCAATCAAAAATAATATGCTAAAAATAAAAATATTGTCTTTTAATTACCTCATTTGTTAAATGCATCAATAATCATTTGGACTCCTTCAATGAACAAAACCGACTAAGATCTATGTCCTAATTAAACTGCCTGACATGCATGGCAGGCAACAAACTACATGTATTAAAAATATAATATGTAAATGTTATATGTTGGGATTAAAAGTTCTCTTTAATAAAATAAAAATAAAAGTAAATGGAATATATGCGAGGGGTGTTAGATAAATTGCAGACCTTAAAAGATTGCTGGGTTGGCTCAACTGAAAAGGTATCATTTGAGCAAAGATTTTAAGGAGGTGAGAGGCTATTTGTAAAGACATTTGAGGGGGAAATGTTCCAGGCGGCGGAAATAGCAAGAGCTGAGACCCATAGGTGAGTTCCAATCAAATGTATTATAAGAACAGCAAAAAGGCTCTAGGGGCTGGATTGCAGACATTAAGGGGAAGAGTAGAAGGAAATGAAGTCAGGGGCACCTGGGTGAGTCAGTCGGTTGAACATCCAACTCTTTAGTTTGGTTCAGTTCATCATCTCACAGTCGTGAGATCAAGTCCCGTGTCAGACTGCATTGAGCATGAAGCCTGTTTAAGACTCTCTCTCTCTCTCTGCCCCTCTCCAGGCATGCTTGCATGCATGCACATGCTCTCTCTCTCTCTCTCTCTCTCTCAAATAAAGTTAAAAAATAATAAATTTAAAAAAATTAAGTTATTTATCCAAATTTCTATGAATTCTGCCATATGAAAAACATAATGATCTTTTTTCTGTTACTTTATTGTTTCACAGAACCTATAGTTTTTCAATGTAGTTAATACATGTATTATTTTCCTGAAGTTGTTAACAGTACACTTGAAGAACAGATTTTAAGGGATTTGGTTTTGAAAATGCTATCAAAGAGCAGAAACAAATCTTGAACCCACATGCTCTGTTAGCACATCAAGTATTCTTTCTACCATATTGAAGAGTCCTTCAGTGTTTAGAGGTCTACTCTATTCATCATGTATCCATGTAAATCACTGATTTTAAAGCATTTAACGTGTTTTGAAATAAAAATAAATAAATTTGATATTAAATTGAACTCTAAATTATATATGCTTGTGGAAGAGAAGGGAGAAAGAAAAACAAAAAAAAATCAGCTTGTGGATATATGTTATTACGAACAATTACAAACCTCTTACAAACGGAGTTGTACAATCCAAAAACTTGTACATTTTTGAAGTTGACAAATAATCTATAGAATACAACTCACTCATGGAAGTCCTGAAGATTAAAAATATTCTAAACTATAATAGTGAAAATCAGAAAGCAGATTTTTCTGTCTCAATTTAGTAGCGTAGGCAACTGTAAAAATCACCTAATATTTATTTTTAGACAGGAAGTTTGGCAGAAGCTTTCCTTCCCGACAACAAATTTGTCTCCTGGCAGTAGTGATTTGTAGCAGCTGCTGCAAATCAGTAATAATTTGGGGTCATTCCATTGCACAGGTGTGGAAAACCAAGCATCTAAGAGGCTTACCGACACTTCACTACAGATAACAGTAATGAACAACTTGTGTAACTTTTTTCTTTCCCACATTTATTGTTATTTCAAAATCTAGAAGCCTTTGTCAGCATCAAAATGATTGGACAGATAAAATATCTGCAGATTCTAGCTACTCTTTTCACTAAGGATAGAGGAAAAGTGAGCTTCAGATGGGTGTTTCTTTCGCAACACTTTCCTAAATCTTTGCTTTAATATCCTCACATAGATAGCAATATTTAGACCAAAACAAGTAGCCTACCATCACTACTAGTGCGGCAACAAATGGACCTACTTCCTAGTAGATCTTCACGCACGTGCTCTAGGTCCATTGGCTTATCACTTATCCTACTGAGTTCTGGGAACTTTTTATAATCATACATAGAATTATCCTTTTAATAAGTAGGCACATTATCAGAGTGGTGGTATTTACCTCCACAAATCTATGTCTTAGACAGTGGTATATCACTGTGACCCCCTGAAGTTCTGACTACTGGTTATTATAACCATTCCTCATCAAATCAATCTTAAAGTTCACATACTTAAGAATAATTTGGTCAATCATTTCTCTTGAAAGACCAGAATAATAACATTCTTCAATATAACATAGGACAACAAGTAAAATGATTAAATTCTGTGACTATTTATTATGCTCATCTGTTTCTATCAACCCGTACCACATACCAATTTGCCACAAGGTAGTATGCTAGTTTGCTATATCAATGGAATGACAATTTTTCCTGAGCTTATGTTACCCAGTTGTGTTGTAAAAGTGATAATGGTATAAAAGCTAACATTTATCATGTGCTTACATATTTTAGGTACTTAATTGGCATTATTTTGTTTAATGAATAAAACACTTCATGTGTTCCAAAGACAGGATTTGAAACCAGACCATATACGTCTGGAGATTCTGTGGCTATACATTTCATTTCACTGTACTCACGTTTAATGCCTTAAATATACATGCACATTGCATTTTTCTGGCATTTTGTGCTAAAGTTACCACCCAAAACTCACACATAAATTGTAGGAGAAGGAGGGCATTGTATTAATAATAGTACTGGGACAAAATTTTAAATTATGATTAATAGATAATATGCACCATATATATTATATATACATGTGTACGGGTACATGTATGTGTGTGTATATATATATATATTTAAATAGAAATAATAATATATAGATTATATATATAATAATAGATATATAATAGATATAATATATATATATATATATATATATACATACACACCCCCGTTTATAATATCTATTTTTTCTGTAATAATGAGCCCAACCATAGCTTTTTATATAATCCTATTGGGGAAATTGGTAGAAAACTCAAACAAAATAAGTGATTCTCTAAGGAGACTCTGATAGTCGTGTTGATATTTACCAGACCTGGATAGCTCAAGCTTTTCCTGTGGTCATGATGCAGCCAGCAGTAGTTACTCAAATAGAATGCAATTAGCTACTTGGACACATATAGATACCAGTTGATATTTGTAAGGATTTTTAATATTGTTGTGGTACTGCCATGAATTATTCTCCCATGTGGTGTTTAAATCATGTCCCCTTATGGTTATTGACTCTGCTGTCAGCAATTCTCTCACATTGTGATTCCACAGTGTTCCCTTATTGTGATTGGCAAAGCCACGGTATGGCTATAATTTCTGGAAGGTCCATCCTAGCAGATTTCACAGTCAAGCATCATGCTCACTGAAACATTTCTTTTCCAGTTCTAATGTAATGGACAATATTTAAAATAAGTTCTATATTTCACTGCCCTAAAATGTCTTTAATTTTTTTGTGTGTGTACAGACAAAACAGCAAGAATTGGAAATTACTTATGCTTACTTTTGAGTTGTTTTCTTTTTCTAATTTTAGAATTAGACACACAGACACAACTATTCTCTTTCAACAATTGTAATCTAGCTTTGAAAGTGATCTTTACATTTTAACATTCTCCTTAATTCAATTTTATTATTTCAGTCATGGTGTATTCTTTAAGAAACACCAATTTTACTCATTTTTTATCAGAGTCATCTTTAAATATATTCTTAAAATGATTAGTCCCCATTTCAAATCAGAAGACTAGAGATCTAATATCAGCCCCCAAACTTAATTGATTGGGTAACCCTGAGTAAGTCCATTGACTTCTCTCAGTTTTAATTGTCTGAACTCTGAAGCTTTCTTAGAAAGAAGTTTGCACATTATGCCATTTCAAAACACTAATCAAAGTTAAGGCAATGTCACTATCATCACTTTCCATACTGCAAACACCTCATTATGATGATTTCGTTTACTTAATCTGCTTATTGAAAGCACTTTTCATTTATCTTTTTACTAATGAGATACAACTTTTTAAATTTTATTTTAAGAAAATCTGAAATGGAAATATAAAAGTTGTCAATATTATGATGTTTTCTTTAGACCACAATTAGTGTTTGGTCTCAGACAAGAGATAATACAATCTTAGGCAAATTACTTAAATTTTACAACCTTACTTTCCTTATAAGTGAAATGGAAAGTAAGTATTATAGGAATCTAAAAGCATTGCCTTCATAATTAAACAAAATAATGCCTGTAGAATTTCACACATTTTCCGGTGTATGGTTCAGTCAATCTTATGACTAAGTTATGGTTAAAGTTTAGTAAAGATAGCCCAGATTGCCTGCATATCCCCAAAGCCTATCTCATACAAAGACTCTGAGAGATTATGGCCTTCCCATATCCTCAAAATCTCTTATGCTTAGGTTTATTGAGTTTCTTAGACATGTAGGTTTGTAGTTTGCATCAAATTCAGAAAATGTTCATCCTTTTTTACTTAGATTTTTTTTCTGTCCCTCTTCCCTTTAGGAACTCTGGTTACCTGTGCATGAAGCCTCTCAAAGTTGTTCTACAGCTCTTTTCAGGCTTTCATTCTTCATTTGTTTTTTTCTTTCTCTCCATTTTATTTTGGATAGGTCTATTGCTATGACTTCAAGTTCACTAGTCTTTTCTTCTGCAAAGTCTAATCTGCAGTTCATCCTATCTGGTATGTTTTCATCTCAGACATTATAGTTTTAATCCTTAACATTTGATTGGGCATTTTTTCTATTTTTCATGCCTCTATTTTCTTAGCATCTAGAATACAGTTTAAAAATGTTTTAACATCCTTGTGGGCTAATTCCAATAATTATGTCCCTTCTGGGTTGGTTATAATTGATTGATTATTCTCTTCATTATGTGTTCTTGGATATGCTTTCTATGCCTAATAATATTTGACTGGATGCCAGGCATTGTGAATTTTACTTTGCTGTGTACTCAATAAGTTTATTTTCACGAAGCTATTCAATGATATTTGTAATAGGATGCAGTTACTTGGAAAGAGTATGCTTCATTTTGTTCTTTTTTAAAACAAAATTATTACAAAAATCCACAGAAGGGCTTAATGTAGGGCCAGTTATTTCCCAGTATTAATTAAGAATGTCATGATTCTGATATGAGTTTCTCAGACATTATGAGTTTTTCCAGTCTGTCTGGTCAGAACAGGTAGCACCCTGACCCTGTGTGAGAACTGGGTACTTTTCTTGAATCCTTTCAGATGAAATCCCTTTTCCACCCTGACCCTCTAGCTTCAGGTAGTTTACTCTTCATCATGTTCTGGTTGGTGCTCTGCTGAATACTTGAGAAGAATCTTCTACCCATTTCTGGAATTCACTTTCTGTTCAGCTTTCTCCTTAGTAATCTGTACTAGGAACTCTAGCTACCTTGGTGTTCTTAGAGACCATTTTCTCAGGTTTGTTTCCTCAACACAGGTTCTGTCTGGCTACTGCTTCCTGTACCGTGACTTGGAAATATTACAAAGCAATAAAATGAAGCAATTATAAGGCTTACCTAATTTGTTCTCCCTTTTTCAGATATCACTGTATACTTCATTGCCTGATGTCCACTATCTTAGGCACAACTTTTTCCATTTTGTGAAAATGTATTGGTCCCTTTTTGCTTATTTGTTTCAAATGGAAGGGTAAATTTGATGTTAAATTATCAAGTAAGGACTGGAAAAGAGTGTGGGATTTCATCTTTCTTGCAAAGTAATAAGTTAACCTACCACAGTTTCACAGACACTGTCAGGGAGACATCAGGTGTCTGAGCCAGTGACAAAAACCATTTACTACTAATAGTAAAAAAGCAGCAGATAAAATAACATTCTGGTAAGGGTTCCTGAACCCCAATTACCACAGCCAATAAGAAACAAATGCTGGAACCCCAAGGTTAAGAAATTTACTTAGAAATTACTTGAAAGCACACCCATCCTCCCCACTATACAGACATTGCCTTTATTATCTTCCAATGGAATCCTACCTCTCTAGAGAGAGGAGTCTCATTTTTATCATTTTGGAATGTCTTCCAGGAAAAGAATGTCATCTTCACTATCAGAAAATGTAAACAAATTTGTTTCAAAGGGAGTCTGTGTCTCTGTCTTTCCAGAGTTATGTGCTTATACAAATATTCTTGAAAAGATAGCCCTGCAACACATGGCCTTTTACTGCCTATATGTATAGAAATATGTGAGAGATTTATGAAGAATTTTCTCTCAACATCTGGTCCCTGTTAGTCCATCATAGTAGGAAGTGGAAATTCTTTGTAGCTCCCTAAGAAAGCATAAGGGTAAACTTTGGGGATGCTTGAAATTGAGTTATTTAAGTTAGGGTTGAACTATGATGCCAACTCTAAACATAGTACATACCACTGGCATCTGCATGCCCTCAAGTTCCTAAGGTAGAGAGATCTTTAGACACAGCACTACATATCAATACACCTGCCAAGCCATATCCTTATCTGTCCACTTTGGCCCCAATAAGATAATCTAAAATCAACAATGCATGACTGTTTAATAACTCTAGAGATTAGGGGTCTCATTCAGTGAACATTTTCTCATTGAATAGAAACTCCAGAAAAATCGTTCCCCACACTTGAAGTGCATCAGATTTGACTATGATTTAGCTTTTAAATTTGTAGATATAAATAACTCACCCTAGACCAAACGAATCAAAATACCTGAGCACAGTATTCATATAATTAAAATAAAACTGAACAAAAGAAAAACATTTCACAGGTGATATTGGTGAATTTCAAAGTGAGAGGAAAACTGAAACTGGAAGTTATTCCATTTATGCCAGAAAGAATAGTGGCTTTCATAAGTGAGAGTAGTATTTCATGGCACTTAAGAAATAGCAAATTGGACTTGATATCATCCATAAGTGTGCTTGCTGCCCCTGTTTAGAAGAGCAGTAGATCTGAGTTTCTTTTTTTTTTTAATTTTTTTTTAACGTTTATTTATTATTGAGAGAAACAGAGCATGAGCAGGGGAGAGGCCGAGAGATGGAGAGACACAGAATCTGAAGCAGGCTTCAGGCTCTGAGCTGTCAGCACAGAGCCCCATATGGGGTTCGAACTCACAAATTCTGAGATCATGACCTGAGCCGAAGTCGGACACTCAACCTACTGAGCCACCCTGGCGCCCCTAGATCTCTGAGTTTCTGCATGAAAAGGCACAAAAGCCACTGAGGCATTACAGCATCATTAGCATGTACAGGGTTTCAACCTGCTGGTCAACTTGGGCAGAGACAATAAAGCGCTAAGCTGACAATGAAAGATACAGAAAGTTATTCTGGATTGCAGCAGTGAGGATGTGTTTAATAATCATACTAGCACAGGGAGGGAAAAGCTTTAGATTCAACTTCTATTTAGTTATAAGTGTGATCCAATTACAAGTCTTTGAGAAGTATTTATATGTCAGAATTTTTGAATAAGTTTTATGAGCAAGCTCTTTGTAACCCGTGGACATATTGACAAGGCAGGTTCAGATTTAATAGTAATGAATTGTAGCTGTTAGGGGATATCTTCAGATAAGCGGTATAAGTACAATGTCTGAAGATTCACAGAAAACTACAGAAGACTTAGGAATGCCTCCAAAGTAAATGAAAGCGAATGATCCAGGAAAATGGGCAGTGGCAATGAAAGAGATCCAGCTTGACAACAAAACAGAAATGGACCTATAGAGACTCAAGGCACTCAAACAGAGCAACTCTTAGAATAAAGATGATTAAGTCTTTTAGGCTTTAGGGTATGTTAACTGAAACACAGATAGGAAGAATCCATTCATTGGAAACTAAAGAAAATAAGACATTACCTCAAAATTTGGGGCATAATCTATCTAATCTATCTATCACCTATCTACCTATGTCGTCTATTTATTATCTAAGTTGTATCACTACAAATGATGGTCAAAACTGTTACAGGTACACAAAATGTATTTTTGTCTAGAACCGTTACTGGTGCAAAATAATACTAAAAAAGGCTAAATTATTTTAACAAACTTTTTGAATTTTATATTAGTTAATAATTTACAGTATTTTCATGTTACATTATCTTATTTTAAATTAACATTAGTCATAGGTAATAAACTATAGCGTGATGAAGTTTTCCTCAACTACACATAGCATCTATACAGCAGAATTCGCTGGAATTCAATTTATGGATCTCAGTTCAATGACTTTTCCAATGTATAATACAGTTTGTATATAATATGCCATAAAAAGGGGTTCATATTTCTCATATCTAGAAGCTTAATACCCTAAACTTACATATTAACTGGCTAGAAACTGTATTCTTTCATATTGTAGGAAATAAATAAAGTATTAATGGATCAGACAACTATTTTTTATACTATCACTATGTATCAACATTCTGTTTCATGTGTTGACTTCATAACTCATTGGTAAATATTATTTATTTCTAGGTAAGACTACAAGACAAACCAAAACAAAACTTAAAGTCTTCAGTTCAATTTCTTCTCACAATTTTAGGTGAAGTTATAATATCCAATATCACACTTATAGTATAAGTATCTTAAGTATAGTATGGTTAGGATCTTCTAAGACATCTGCCTTCTAATAAATCGCATAGTTCTTATTTAGAATGATTGTCAGGGCACCGTTTCAATGCAATGAATCTTAATGACTCCACCATTGATTAATTGCTTGCCTAATTGTGAAAACTGAATTAAATAAATTAGGAGCAAGAAAAATCAATTTGTCAGCCTCACAGCCCAATTAAGTTATAAAGTTGACAAATACAGGTTCCTAGTTTAGAAAAAAAAAAATCTTCAAATGTCTCTTGGTAAGCTCCAACTTTTATTTAATTAGGAAGCAAGTTAAATTTCCTTCAGAAAGTAGTCATTACTATAAAAAATTCAACTTGATTCTTCTTTTTAGCATCAAGGTCAATCTTTCAAACAGTTTCTCAGATTTAATCTTTCTCTGCTATTCCTCCATTATTCCTATTCAGTTGTATTATTCTCCTTTTCCCCTTGAATCTGGCCTTTCAACATTTCAAATCTTCATGCATACTCCAGCTAATTAGCTTTTCACATGATCCAGCGGCTCTGTATTGCCATACTCTATGTCTACAGTATAGTCAGCTTTCCAACCATGAGTCTAGATTCCTACATATTCAAATGCCAGATTTATCTCATTGTCCCTTTATATACAACTAATACCATTGCCCACCTGTCAAAATTACTAGTCTCCCAACTATTAATGACTTCTATCCTATCAGTTTCATTCAATCTTCAGAGTTGATTAAAATGGCATTACTCTATCTAACATTTATATTGTACTTGCTACATTCCAGATACTGTTCTAGAACTTTAGTCATTCATTTCTTCATCATAATACACTTATAAGGTGGGTACCATTACTTTCACTATTTTATTAGTAAGAAGGCTGAAGTGTGGAGAGGCTAACATTCTACAACTAGTAAAAGTTGGATCTAGGACAAGAATCTTGCCAGCAGGGCCACATTATGGCTTTCATGGGATCCAGGCACTTTTGTCTTTGTAAGACCCTCCCTCCATAAAAAAATATAAATTATTTTTCATGACTGCCTTAACATAAAGATAAATATGTTGATATTATATAATAACATTTTTTCTTTGATATGAGTCCATTTTTCTTCTACTTTTATTAGAAATCAAAATTTTGGGGGGGCTCCTGGGTGGCTCAGTCAGTTAAATGTCAGACTGTTGATTTTGGCTCAGGTCATGATTTCATGGTGGTGAGATCATGCCCCATGTGGGGCTCCATGCTGAGCGTTAAGCCTGCTTAAGATTCTCTCTCTCCGTCTCCTTCTGTCCCTTCCCTGCTCATATTTTTGCTTTCTCTATCTCAAAAAAAAAAAAGAAAAAGAAAAACTTTTCTGTGGTTCTCTAAGGCAACTGTGCGACTATCCTTAATAGAGGTCAGCCCCACCCTCCAATCTGATGGCAGTCTGACTTCTTAAACACTATGTGTAATGTGTTTCCTGAGTTCTCTCGATCTAAAGTCTAACACCCATCTTTACATTTTTATTATGATTTATTTTTGGTTATCTTAAATGTCATCATCATATTAGGCTTCAGAATCTAATAATCTGCAAATCCCTTGCTTTCCTTAATAAGTTATCAACTTCTTATGGATAGAAATTATTAATATATCATATTTGCCTTTGCCATCACAGTTCCTAGTAGTGTCTCACATGTACTGAATTTCAGTAAATTTCTGGTGCATTTTTTTAAGTTTATTTATTTATTTTGAAAGAGAAAGAGAGAACACGCCATGGGCGGGGGACACAGAATTCCAAGCAACCTGTCAGTGCTGAGCTGATGTGGGGCTCGAACTCATGAACTGTGAGATCATGACCTCGGCCGAGGTCAAGATTAAGATGCTTAATTGACTGAGCCACCCAGACCCCCCTCTGATGTATTTTGAACAAAGCAGTAAACACCAAATTTTTATTAAGCCCTTTCACTAGTTCAATCCTACTAATTTATGCAGATATAACTCAAATATCTATATATCATTAAATAAAATTTACTGATCTGAAACGCCCAGAGATCATTTTGTAATTGTTTTTAGGGGGTTACACTTTTTTCTATGTTCTATATTAGCACTTTTTATCAATTTTACATATTTCATTTTCAGGAATTCAGAAATATCTAATATTTTATATCAACTTATTCTAAGGAACTTTGGCAAAAGTTTTAAATTGGAATTTTCAGACTCAATTCCTTTTTTAGATTTGATACGTGGAAAAGCATTTGCAAATTCTTTAGGAAACTGTAACAGCAATTTTACATGTAAAGCTTTGTTTCCATATTAAAATAATAACATTTTTAAATGTCTTTGAACACATGTATGCCTCTTTTCTACTTTAAGCATCTCTGAATCCACTGTGTTTAACTCATGTCTCATTTCCACTATATGTCTTTGTGAGAGCTGATTTTAGGTCGTACAAAAAGATACAGCTTTTGATATTCAGCTTTAGCCTGGACTGGTGGCCCCTTTTGTTAAATAGTTTCAAAGACAACCTTGCAAAATAATTACTGATAAATGGCTACAGATATTTCCTTTCCCTGATTCATTTACACTTTAACAGAAAATAACCTAAAAGCAGAAAAAGGTTTTCAAATCCTAGGAATGCCTTTAAGATGTTTTTGAAAGATTTTTGCACTTACTGAATAAAATATATTCATGGTATATGAAGCTGACCAATATTTTTCCACCTTTGCCTCCCAAGCAGTCACCTAATTTCCCTGTGTTTATAGTAACCCAAAAAATATTTTTGCCAGTGTTGATAAGAATATAGTGTAAAATCAAATTTCTATCACTATAATCAGCATATCACTTAATTGGCAAATTTTTGCTTCAGTGGAGATGTGCCAATTAAAATTTTACTGTACTTTTTTTTTACATGCACACTCAGCTCATATCTCAACTTCCATAAACCACTCATGAAATACAAGAATTTTCAGACTCAATTAAGTCCTTTTGTGCTTCATTAACTATAAATACATTACCCAATTCCTGTTAAGTTTTATGGATATTTTTAACTGGCTTAGGCTTTGTTAGTTGGATTTAGAATAGTCTTGTCTATGGTATTATGAAATATGAGGTAAGAACATTTCTAGTAATGGAAACTCTTTAAAATTTCATTTAAATATATAAATTGAAAATATTCTCTCAATGAACATTTACTTTAAGATTTATGACATATTAAAGCCTTTAGAGTACAGTAGGTATTATATGGTCCATGAATTGTTCATTCTTTTATTTTTTGACATTGATTTGCCCTGTTATAATGTTTAATCTGCAGAGGAATCTATTTTGCCAACAGAGGGTTAGCTCTCATGTACTGAGACAAATGGAGAACTACTCAATAATGCTAATTAGTTATGCATTTAAATGTGATAGCAAGACATTTCAATACATGCTATTTTAAGTGTAATCTAATGAAATGATTTCTAACCTTGACCAATCAAGATAATCATGCATAAAACTGTTAGAAATTGGTGATTACCAAGCCCCACCCCATTCTCAATAGATTGGTTTCCAAGCACATGATTGGGGAAACCTTTATTTTTTAATATATCTTAAGATAATTTTAATGAGAAGGTTAGTTCAAAAGAATGGTGAAGGGTGGGGGTTTTAATATTGATGCCCTTTAATAAAATAATACAAAATACTAAAACATTCTTGAAATTTTATTTCACCCATAGGTAGTCATGGGTGAAGGAAATAAGGGACTACTAAGACTACAGAGAAGAAGCCAACGCATAGGAGAAGATTTCAAAGAGAAATAACAGTTCAAAAGGATCATGGGGGATGAGCAGACAGGAAGCTCCCAGCAGAGAGGGGAAACATAGTTGATAGAAGCAGTAGGTGAGAGAACATGGGGCTGTAACAGTTTTCAGAAATCACCTTAAAGTTGAGGAACTTTTTACACACACACACACAGATACACACACAAACACAAGCATGCATGCATGCATGTGTACCCCTTTAAGAAAAGCCAAGATCAAGTCAAAGCCTGAAATTTGATTTGAAGCTTCTGTTGTTCTAACAAGACCTCATTAAGATCAATTAGATAAGGTATGTCCTTAAGGCACATCCTTTCAATATTCCATGCTTATCTTTAAATGCCTGGTGGTTTTAGTTGTTATCTAACTGAAATTCAGAATTACTTGGAAATCATAGCTTAACTGTCATATGTTATGCTCTGGAAAAAAATTATAAGTAATGAAGAATTAAATTTGGCTTCAAAGGAACTTTGTGCAGAACTTTTTCTTTAAAGCATACAATTTAAATAGCCATATATTATTATTACTACTACTTATAAAATGTTATTAATAAAGTAATGAGATTGAATAGGAAATATTATATTAAAACAATACATAATTTAATTATGACTACTCTAAAACAAAATCCAATGCAAGAACTTTTTATTTCACCTGTGTTTTTCAAATATAAGATAAGCTATTATTAGCGCTTTACATTAAGCATGTACACAACCTCATTAGGTGCACATAAATACATTCACTTAATTTGTTTATTCAAGAGACTAACACTAATCAAGTATATTCTCAGGGCTAGACAACATTCTAGGACTTGGGCATGCAGAATTTAAATCTCTCTTAAGGAGAGATTTTCTCTCCTTAAGTTTTCAATGTCTATAACAAAAAAGTAAGTAATTTAGAGTGACAGTGTCAGGATAGAATTTGTCACTGTGGGTGCTGCGGGTTCCCTGAAAGGTCACATATTCTAGATTAGATGAGTCTGAGGAATTTGGCTAAAGAATTCACATATGATCAGTGTTTTGAATGATGTGAAGAAATAGCTAGATGAAAAGAGGGGTGAACAAATAGATCCAAATAGTAGTGTAAGAATTCCTCTTTCTCTCAATACTGGTTTCAACTTAATCTATGAAACTCATTTTTTCTCTGGTCCTGTATAAAATTTAAAGTAGGATACATTAGTTATCCTTTTAGTTTCAGACATGAAATGTCCTCTCATATTTGGTTAAAAATAATCAAATAGGGGTGCCTGGGTGGCTCAGTCGGTTAAGCGTCTGACTTAGGCTCAGGTCATGATCTCACAGTTTGTGAGTTTGAGCCCCATGTCAGGCTCTGTGCTGACAGCTCAGAGCCTGGAGCCTGCTTCAGATTCTGCGTCTCCCTCTCTCTCTGCCCCTCCCCTGGTCTCTCTCTCTCTGTCTCTGTCTCTCTTTCTCTCAATAATTACCAAAAAGTAATCAAATAATAATTAAATAAATAATAAGCAAGTATTCAATTTTAGAAATTAATATTTAAAAATTAATTCATCCATTATATTGATTGAACTTCAAACTTTGTTTGAAGTCAAAGATTATTCTTTATCCCTTAACCTGGATACTGTGAGTTGGAAAGTTTTGATTAGTAGATTTCCTATTCCTCCACCTAGATCTGTCCCCCATGACCTCAGGGATCAAAATAGGGAAGAGAGAGAAAGAGAGAAAAGTTCTTGTAAGACAAACCGTAATCAGGTGTTGGTTTGTTCTGTCCACAAAAAAATGTTTAAAATTCATAGATGTCCCTGTAGACTCCTGGAACACTTCCCCCCACTTCACTATGCCTACCTTGGACATCCCGACCTAGTTTGCAATAAGCATGTCCTTCTGATCACTGCTCAGAGCAAGTACACTCCCCAAAGGCAGCTTTCTGCATGCCGTCACAACAAAACTCTGCCTCACACAATGCTCTCTGCTCTTCTATATTTTTTCTTCCTTCATTTCCTTTCCTCCTTCTTTTCTTCCTTTTTTTCTTCTATGTGTACATTGCTCCTACAGAAATTTACAGTCAGTTTTTTATTCTCTACTTTTTAATTTTCTCCAACGAAATATGAAGTCAAGGTTCACAAAAATGCTATTTTCACGTTCTTTCTTGATTTTACATCTGGTCTCGCACTTTTATTTCAAATATGAAATAACTGCTACTTTTTTGTTTTAGCTTCTGTTAAAATTGAAACAGAATGAATCCAGATTTAACAAAATGTTACATAAATAATAGTTCTTAAACATTTAGTATGTGGTTGACACTGAGATATGCATATATTACCAAATTCTTTATCAGAGTAGATTTACAGGTATAGGAGCCCAAGGCAGGCCACCCAAAAATGTTCTACAATGGTATATTGACTCTTTTGAATTGAAGTCACTTGGAAAACAGCTGATGCAAGGACACTCAGACCCCCTTATGTCCCTTCAAAGCAGGAAATATGAAAAGTACCCTCCCTGTACTGAGAAGTAAAAAACATCCTTATCATCTGAGATAGCAACTTTAAAGCAAAGAAAGCTATACAAACAAAACATTGTTACTTTTTTACTACCTTAATATCTCAATCCAAATTCCACTCAGAACACTTTATTAGCTAATACTCTCAAACATGTTTTCTTCATCCTGTCAATTCCTGACAAATTTGCTGTCTCATGAATAAATGTATAAAACTGCCTGCGTTGGTCATTTCTGGGGTCCCAGTTTCATTTTTTTTCCTACTATTTATCTGTCTCATGTCAATTTAATTCCTAACCCAGATGGGAGAATCTTGGAGGAAAGAAGGAATTTTTTTCCTCCCCTACATACGTAGGCACTATTATTATGGTGAACAAAAAAAGACACAAAGAATGCATACTGTATGATTTCATTTATATGAAATCTCATGACTGTCTGGGGATCTCTGTGGTGAAGAAAATGTTCTCCACATCATGGGTAGCAGTTAAATAGGTATATATAATTATCGAAACTCATAGAAATGAAAGTGTCTATGACTTTTCTTGTGTGTACATTATACCTCTATTTAAAATGTCTGGTTTCTTAAGGGAGACTCAAGAGGAGAGTCAGCAAATAACATTAAGAAAGAGTGATTCACCATGAGAATACAATTTGGGAATGCACTAGATTCATAAAAACTTCTGGATTTCTGGGTGTAGCTATTCCCCGCAAACCTTCCATTCTTTCTGCATTTGGAAATGTGAATTGTGGTAAAAAAGAGGAAATTAATATAAAGTAACTTCTGCTACTATTATCCTGGCAAATATTTTTTGTAAAAACTCCTTTAAAAAGAAAGGAATACTTATTTTTCCTAGAAACCAGAAAGAGGGGAGAGTGCAGATATTGGTGGTTTGGATGTGGTTAAATCATTGCCAGCTGTCATCCATGGCAGCAGTTACACGATGATTAACAGCCAAAAACCACCAGAATATAAGATCAGAGAAGGTACAGACAGGAGTTCTGAAAATCTTTCCACTGGCCAAACACATTTCCTTCCCATCCCCTACATCATATACCATTAAGAAATATAAATGGAATGGTATGTAACGGAACTATCTGGAAAGCACAGTACTTCTTAATTAAGTAGATATTTTTGGAACATTGAAATTTCAAGTACTGGTGTAAACATGACAAATTATTCTTTCCTAGAGAATAAAGCCTGAAGCTTACCTTAAAAAAAAAAAAAAAAGGGCGCCTGGGTGGCGCAGTCGGTTAAGCGTCCGACTTCAGCCAGGTCACGATCTCACGGTCCGTGAGTTCGAGCCCCGCGTCAGGCTCTGGGCTGATGGCTCAGAGCCTGGAGCCTGTTTCCGACTCTGTGTCTCCCTCTCTCTCTGCCCCTCCCCCGTTCATGCTCTGTCTCTCTCTGTCCCAAAAATAAATAAAAAACGTTGAAAAAAAATTAAAAAAAAAAAAACTATGCATCTAGGAAACAAATGTATTGTTTTAATCAAATGTACATAAGGAAATATATAAAATAAACCACAGACTTTGAATGTCATGAGCCTTTTTACTACCAAAAAAGTGTTTTAGTTAAAACTTTACAAGGCATAATTATAAGAAGTCTCAGGTACGGAAGTTTTAAAAACTATTCCTTATTATTTCTATAGGAAAAGATGTCAAGGGGTTGAAGCAAAATAATGGAATTCCTACAAGGAATACAAGTCCACATTTAAGAGTAGTTATAAATCTGAGAAGACTTCTGGTTTGTTTGTTTGCTGTCTTTTATCCTTCACTCTCACTGCTTTTTACTATGCTTGGGAGTAGAAAAGATGAGTCCAATTTGCCAATAGAAACAAAAAGGATGTGTATTCCTATATACATGAGATTAACTATCTGGTGTGTTTTATGACTTCATGAAAGAGACATACCCTTTGAACTTGTAAGAAGGGAAAACAGACCATCTCAAAAGAACTACCTCCACAACTGCAACCAGAATGTTCTAGCTGTGCTAATGACAATACACTCACAGACAACAGGACACTCATTTCCTAACAGTGAGAAGAAACTAGGTAGATTCCCTCATTACAAAATATGCTCAACGTAGGTTGTGTTCGACGTTTTTAATGCCAATGTCCAATGGGCCACAGACTCAGGCAAGATGGATGGCAAAACAGTAAGTTTTAGGGTAGTGATTTCCATGTCCCAAAAGTTTATATATTTCCTGGAAGCCTTTGATTGTTTTTCTTTTTTTTTAATTTTTAATGCTTATTTATTTTTAAGAAAGTCAGAGAGGCAGAGTGCAAGCTGGGGAGGGGCAGATAGAGGGAGACACAAAACCTGAAGCAGGCTCCAGGCTCTGAGCCGTCAGCACAAAGCCCGACGCAGGGCTTGAACTCACAAACTGCAAGATCGCTACCTGACATGAAGTCTGACACTTAACCAACTGAGCCACCCAGGTGCCCCTGGAAGCCTTTGATTCTTGTTTCCCATCTTTATCTCTCTGAAGTATAGCACCGGATTATCAGAGGAACTTCAGATTAATTAGTTGGATGGGAGTAACTGGACTCTGAAGGGGCAATTATATATATATATATATATATATATATATATATATATATATATACATATATATATGTATATATTTATATATATTATTATATTATTATAAATAATATCTTTAAATGTTTATTGTTGGTTTTTTTTTTTCATATCATATTTGACAAACCGAACAGATATTTGCTCCAGGAAATTGCTCCGTTCTGACAATGTTGTTTGTATGTTTTTAAGTGAATACTTTGCAACTAAAGAAGCTGCCTGATTCACTTCCACATAGAAAGCTCATAAAAAATTGAAAGGCTTCAATAATTTTAAATCATTCTGCATTGCTCATGGAGATTTAAATTTCAGTGCTAATTTTTTTATTAGTACTTTAATTTGGAAGGTACCAAGCTTCTATAAGAATTAAAATTATTGGAGCATTTCAAAATTTTATAAGCTTTCCAGTAAGGTTGTGATTGTGATTCTGGGCTTGTAAAGTAAAGCACAATTTAAAGTTAATTTAAATTATTTAAGTGCTGCAGGCTTCAGGGGGATTGTTTTGTCTTTCAAACTGGAATTCATGATAGAAAATCAGATTCATGTTATAAAGAGGAAATACTTTTCTAATAAAACTAGTAATAATTCTGATTCATGTTGAAAGTCAGGTATTTTTTTTTTGTTAATTTATGTTGACTTGCATTTTGATAATATCATTTTTTGCACTGTTAATTTTGGAATTTTATTCCCTAGTGTTTCTCAAAAATTATCGTCAAACTATACTGCTTTCTCTACTGGCAAGTCTCAGATAACTGCCCTTAGTCCTGTCTTATTAAACAGCATGATCATGATTTTGATGATGATGTTGGAAAACTGCTTTTCTTATTGTATGACAGAAAATGAGTAGGGATTAATTGATTGAATAAAACTACTGCTATTCAAGAAGGCCTATGACAATGAATTGCATCAAAGAAAATACATTTTAAGAGAATAAACAAAGAATTTCACTTCAATACAAACATCTAATCGGTAAAATTCAGAATAGAGAGAAAATGATAATATATTTAAAAAAGACAAGTTGTTTTTTCACCTTTTTTTTTTAGAAGTTTACCATGTGTCATGGAAAAAACAACAAAAACCCTAAATACAACTATAATCAAGATCAATATCTGTGTAATTATGTGAATAAGGGAAGTGGAAATTCCTCTCATGTGTATAGGTAAGACAACACAGTGAATATGAATTGTTTTTTCTTCTTTCAAATATTTACAGACATCATATTTTAATATTGGAATATGAGCATATAATAATAATTTAAAATTGCAAAAATAAAATCCATGTGAGGAAACCTACATAATTCAAGAGTATTGCACCAAAAAAAAAAAAAAAAAAAGTTCATGGATGTTTAAGTATTTAAAAAAAAAAATTTAACATTTATTCATTTTTTTGAGAGACAGTGCGAGCAGGGAAGGGACAGAAAGAGAGGGAGACGCAGAATCTGAAGCAGGCTTCAGGCTCTGAGCTGTCAGCACAGAACCCGATGCGGGGCTCAAACTCACGAACTGTGAGATCATGACCTGAGCCGAAGACAGACACTTAACCAACTGAGCCACCCAGGCGCCCCTAAGTATTTTAAATAATTGAAAAGCCATCATGTGTAAGTGAAATTTAGTGTTCGTGTGTTTACTTGGAAAGAGCAAAACTCACTCTGACAACAATCAATCAAATGTCAGGATTCAACTATACGGCAATGAGAACATACCTAACTAAAATGAAGTGTGGAAAATAAGAGTCCAGCTGGAGCTGTGTCCCTAGGACAAAAGGGAAACAAGTGTTGTGAAAAGCTAGATGATTTTTGCCATGTGCAAATATGTTTTAAAGCTTCAAGAATTTTATGTCAGGTAACTTGGAAATAAGTTGGCTGCATGACATTCTAGGTTCCCTCCAACCTTGAGATTGGAATATAAATTAGAGGACTGAAAATTAATGGTTGCCAATTAAAATGCAATAACTTCTCTACACTGGTCAATGTGTATTTAGGAACAACGATGTATTACTAATATAAAGCTGTTTCACAAATTACGCCAAATTTAGTAGAGTAGAAAAACAATTATTTATAATATCACACATTTTGTAGTTATGAACCTGGGTCTCGCTTAGCTCTATGACTGGCTTAAGGTCTCTCACAAGGCGGCAATCAAGGTGTCAGGTGAGACTGTGGTTTTATTTAAAGGCTCAAATGGAGAAGATTAAATTGTAAGCTAATTCACATGGCTATTGACAGTAGTCAGGAACTCATGGGTGTGTACACCGAAGGTCCTAGTTCTTCTGTGATTATTGCCCAAAATGTCCCCCATTTGCATGTCCTCCATGGGGCACTCACCACTTGATAGCTTGTTTCATTTAGAGATAGCAAACAAGAAAGCAAAAGAGAGCACCCAAGACTGAAGCCCACAGTCCTTTAGTAACCTTATCTCAGAAGTGACATCACATCACTTTTGTCATATTCTATTTATTAGAAATGAGTTAATAGGTCCAGACCACATGAACAGGCGAGGACTATACTAGGGCATGTACAGTAGCAGCCATTATTCATTGGGGACCATTTTGTACGCTGCCTACTACAAGCAGATATACTAATTTTGTATATGGAGGGTTTTATCATCATCAAAGCAACTCTAGATTAAAATATGAAGCATGATTGTTTCCTTATACTATATCAAATCTAATAAGTGCTTATAATACTGTTGATAGATTCTGAATAGCTGGGGCACAGATGTAAAACATTTGTTGTACAATTTTTCCCCCTCCAGGAAGTATTTTCAAAGATATTTTGAAAACACTTGGCTTGATTCACTTCTCAAAAATTTTTTTTATATTTATTTATTTTTGAGAGACAGAGAGAGACAGAGCGTGAGCAGAGAGAGAGAAGGAGACACAGAATCAGAAGCAGGCTCCAGGTTCCAAGCTGTCAGCACAGAGCCTGACGTGGGGCTTGAACCCACAAGCAGTGAGATCATGATCTGAACTGAAGTCAGACACTTAACTGGCTGAGCCACCCAGGTGCCCCTGGCTTGATTCACTTTTGTTCCACTCTTTTATGATCTCTCTCCATGTCATGGGTATGACACAGGCTTGCAGCAGTGATCTACTCAGAGCTGCACAATTCACATCTTTTTTTTTCTTCACATCTTGTTTCTGTTTCTTATACCAACATATATTAAAAATTGTTGTATTCATCAAAAAACCTAGCAGAATCGGGGCACCTGGGTGGCGCAGTCGGTTAAGCAGCCGACTTCAGCCAGGTCACGATCTCGCGGTCCGGGAGTTCGAGCCCCGCGTCAGGCTCTGGGCTGATGGCTCAGAGCCTGGAGCCTGTTTCCGATTCTGTGTCTCCCTCTCTCTCTGCCCCTCCCCCGTTCATGCTCTGTCTCTCTCTGTCCTAAAAATAAATAAAAACGTTGAAAAAAAAAATAAAAAAAAAAAACCTAGCAGAATTATGTATCTAGAAGAGTAACCACAGAGAGTGCCATACTAAATTAGCAAACAAACAACAACACAAAAAACACAGTTCCTCTTTTGCATAAACCTCAGATTTTTTGCAAGTATAGTTTAGCCCTTCAATCAGTTGGTAGAAGAACTGAGGCTTACTTGTATAATATCTCAGTATATTATAGAGATGAGAAACTTATCTTGTTATTTAATTGGGTAATATTCCATATATATGTGTGTGTATACATTTTTGTGTATATTATCACTTACATATATACACACATACATATAATGTATATATGTGTAGGTCACATATAGTATACATATGCGTATTATGTATATATAATGTATATATGTATATTATATAACATATGTGCATTATGTATATGTATATTGCATATATTCACATGTATATTTGTGTATATATTAATTTTGTAAATTCTTTACTTGCAATACTTGTAGCTTAGGAATGTAAATATACTTTTAAATGCATTTGAACATTATTACCCTTAGTACAGAGAATTTAAAAGAATGTGAATTAAAATTCTATTTTATCGACTAAAATAATTTTCCAAATTCCTGCAGTTATACCTAAAAAAAAAACTTTGTTCCCTTACTTTTTGAATAAATGGAAATCTAAATTATTTTTTATAGTCTACAATCCAACCCATGCTTATTTGAGGCTTATCCATCCTCTTCTTACCCTTCTTCTATCCCTGATAAATTCTATTAATTAAATTAAATCAGGATAACCCCCTACTTTCTCTTCATTTTGGGGGCTGAAGCTAATAGACAGCATTTTTGATGTTTTTAAACTTTTATTATAAACATTTTTATATGCAGAACAAAAGTAAAGAGAATGGGGTAATGAATCTCCATATCTATAATCCAGATTCAGTAACTCTCAAGTTTTAAACCTACTTCATCTAGCTTTTGCTATTGTTGTTGACCAGGTACCTTAAGAAAATCCTAATCCTAGAGGTGCCTGGGTGGCTCAGTCGGTTAAGTGTTCAACTTCTGCTCAGGTCGTAATCTCACAGTTCATGGATTCAAGCCCCATGTCAGGCTCTGTGCTGACAGCCCAGAGCCTGGAGCCTGGAGCCTGCTTCAAATTCTGGTGTCTCTCTCTCTCTCTACCCCTCCCCTGCTCTCACTCTCTCTCTCAAAAATAAATAAACATTAAAAAAAATCCTAATCCTAGACCTCATGTTTTCCACTTTACATACCTCATTATGCATTTTTTAAAGAGTTCTTTGCGTAACCATAGTGATAAAATTATACCTAAAAATTAACAATAATCTCTCCCTATCCATTACATATTAAAATTTCCCTAGTAGTCTCGAATCTGGTATTCTTTTATATGTGTTTATTCAAATCAGGTTCCAAATGAGGTGCATACAATACTTTTGATTATTATATTCCTTAAGTGTTTTTTTTCTCTGTGACATTGACTTGTTGAGGAAATTGTGTCAATTATCCCAGATAATGTCTTGCATTGTGGATTTTTTTCCCCTCATGATGCTATTTTACATATTCTTCCATTTCCCATATTTCTTGTAAGCTAGATTTTTGTTTAAAGGTTTTATTTGATTGATCCAGGTTTAACATTGTGTGCAAGAATAGATCATGGCTAGTGTGAACGTCACATTACCTCATATTGGGGAGCATATATATCTGACTTTCCCTCCCAGTGACTGAAGAGTAATCTGCAAGTTTAGGTGAAGACAGTGAGCTCCCATTTTCCTTACCATACTTCTCCCCTTAATATTTCATTTCATTTTTTTTGTATTTTACTTGAGAGGATAGAGAGTGAGTGGGAGAGGGGGTACAGAGATTGAGAGAGAGAGAGAGAGAGAGAGAGAGAGAGAGAGAGAATCTTAGGCAGGCTCCATGCTGGGCATGGAATCCAACATGGGGCTCGATCCCTGGGATCATGACCTGAGCTGAAATCAAGAGTCAGAGGCTCACCTGACTGAGCCACTCAGGCATCCCTAATTTTTATTTACTGATTATCCTTACTGGAATCAATGATTTCATTAAGGGTTGCAAAATTGGCATTTTTCTTACTCTAACATTTTTCCTACATCTATTATCAGGTATTCTATATTTTAAACATTTTACATTGGCAGCTGAGGCCATATATCAGCCTCTCATGTGTCAATCCCACAGTCGGGAAGCTGGCTACTCCTGATCATGTCATGGAATTTGTGAGAATTTCCTATCACCGAATTTTGTGAAAGATGCAGTATCAGTCATGGTTCAATCAGAGAAGTGGACCCATGAAAGTTATATATAACAAGGCACTTACTATACAAATTTGCTTCGGACAATTGGGGAACTGGTTTAACAATCTATGATCATTTCTTTTGTGTTCTTGGAGGCCTGAAGTAAGCAGATAGGTGGTTGGGAAGGGAAGGATAAATTGGTTCTTGGAAGATGAATGGAATCTTTGTTGGTTTCTCATTAACTCCAAGCTCCCAGCCTAGATGATTGCAAATGCCTTTTAGGAAAACCTGGCTGCTTTCCTCATGGAGCTAGGTGCACACCTGGTCCAGTAGAATGGCAGGGGCTGAGGTTGTTGCTTCAAGTCCTGTTCCTGCCCCGCCTAACAAAGTGAGAAAGCAGGTAAGTAACCCACACCCCGAGGGAGAACAGCACCTCAAGCTCTGCTCAAACCTGAAGAGTAGAACAAGAATATAGCTGCCACTTCACCTCTGTCTTCCAACCCTTCCCTGGACTCCACAAAGAAAGACATTCTGGCAAACAAAATTTAAATTTAAATTGATACAATACAGATCCACCACAAATGTCATTCATTCCATGATTTTTTTTTTAACTATCTCAATTGATGTGCTTTATTCAAGGAAGTATGTGGGAGAGATTCATGCAAGATGTGTGCTTTGTCCCTATGTCCATCCCTTTTCTTAAAGTAATGAGAAAACTAATACAAATAAAAGAACAATAGCATTGACAAGCATTTAGAATTATGAGAAGCTGATGCTACAAATGAAACAAAAATGAAAAACACTCTCTTATATGATTGCATTTGCTTTTACAAGATGATAAAGGCATACTGGCTAAAATCATTGGTTTCTGAATCAGACAGACTGGAATTTGAATCAGAGCCTTGTTTTGGGAAACCAGAAAAACTTCAGGGTTTTCTCTTACAACTATTGAGATATAATACCAATCTTTCAAGGTTACTGGGTAAGAGAAATGAGATAATGTAGGTATATTGGCTGTGCATACTGTTCCATAAGTTATAGTTTTAAAACTTATTCTTATTACTGTTGTGCACACATATTTAGAACATCTAGTGATTATAGAATACTGAGGTGCTGACCTGAGGTCATTAGCCTGAGGTCACAATCTGATGGGTACTAGACATTACTCACTTAATTCAGAATTGGACTAAGAAAGACTATCTGTCATTCCTGCAATCTTCCATCATGATAGGATAATTACTGAAGCCACATTTTCTACCTTCAAAATACATATATCATAGAGAAAAAAATCAAAGGCTTTATTGAAGTAAAAATTTATCACATTTCGTGCTTCCTCCTATCCACAAAACCTGTCATTCTGTCATTGATAAAACTTAGAATTTTTTTTCACAATTTGTTCTCCTAAAGCCATGATGGTTTTTATAGTGTAACCTATGATTTCTTGGTATGTGCAACGCTATTACTTGGCTACCCTTTGTCAAGTATCTAGTAAATGAAGTACACTATAATTTTTAGTATGTAGTCACCTTACTTAAAGAAAATGAAGTTCAAGTGTTTTCTCTAAGAACATTCCAATTTTTCAATATGTAAAATTGTTCTCTCATACTAATAAGGTTCTTTATTACTGTTTCCAAATCTACATGACTGCAGTTTTTTTTAACACAGCTCCTTTATTTTTATGCTTCAAATTAAAGTAAGAAAAATGAAACCTGAAGTAACTAATTCACTCCCAAATATTGGCTAAATGCCTGCCTTGTGATAGACACTATATTATGTTATGTAGTTACAAGAAAAGGTGGTTACAAAAAAAAGAAAAAAAATCCTGCTCACAAGGAAATAGTCATGTGGAAGAGACAACACTAGTACACATTTATCCGAAATCCCAGACTATCTGTGAAGAAAACCTCTGATATAAGTTTAATATAAAAAATGTGAGATTACAGAAAGGTAGCAATTATTTTTACTATCAAGTTTTCAAAAGATGTTGCTGAGGTAGTAACTTTTAATTTGAGTTTTAAAGAAGGTTTTTTGATAGGTATAAAAGGGGTAGTAAAGTCCAAGCAGAGATGTCAGAATGAATTAAAGTACAGAGTACAAGGTATGCCTATCTGCCTTGTACAGAGTATGTTGAGGGTCTTATCTTTATCATATGGCCAGGCAAGTCTGTGAACTGTCCATGCAAAGACACAGGAAAGTCCCTAAAACAGAGATAAATTTAGAAAGCATGAGAAAATTTTCAAAACTATTTTGTAAATTAGAAGCAGAATTGGATTTTTGGCAGGTATAAGATACTCAACAAGAACAATAATCACAGGGAAAATGTGAAGTAAGTCTCTTGAGAACTTAATATACAACAATGAAGAAACACGTCACAGATGTTGGAGCAGAGCTTTTATTAATGCAGAATTATGCTCTGCATATCAGTTGTTTTGTACAAAATACCCTTCCTTTTAAAGCCCAGGTGTTCTTAAGTAGCTTAACACTGACAGTCTTAGATGCAAAATTTTTCAAGTATACTATTTACCAATAAGTGGTCTTCTGCAGGAGAAACTTGATTACATAATTGTAGAGCTAGGAAGGAAGTGGTGGTATATAAAGCTAGAAAGTATATTTCAACCATATTTGGAGAAGTTTATAAGAAGTTCTTTTTTGATATATTTGACCAACACATGGCACTCCTTCAATAAGGACTCCCCCTGGAAGGAGAACTTTGGCTCCAATGCTGTTTTTATATGTAATTCTACCCATCTGAGCTGATTGATCCTTACTGTTGATCCTTACTGTGGTTCTCAGTTATTCCATCCTCCAAGTGTGTGAGAATTAGAAATCAACTTAATCTTTGACAATTACTTGATCTAAGGATTTGTACAATGTGAGGCAGCTTTCTTTCATCATGAACACAGAGAAACAAAGTCAAACAGTAGGATAAAAGAATGATCTAGACACAAAGAAAAAATAAAGGAAGAGAATCTGTGGGTCCAGAAGAAAGACTCAGAGGCAGATGGGACTTATTCCAATTCCTTGTTATCTCCAACCATCCCTCCTACTCTCTAGTGTTTTGAATTTCCTATTTATCCCCCTATCCTCTATATGTAGTTCTATTTTAAATATACTAGATCAAGAAATTTTCTATTACTTTATCCAGGCAGGGAAAGTCTCCCTTTGCCCACATAGGCTGAGAATTTTAATACTTCTTTCATAGGAACTGAACTATTTAAGAAGTATGTGTTATAATTATAATAGTTTTACTAATTATCTTATCGATTCTCTTTCTCTCACCCTAAGAGTCTAACATTGAAAGCTCTTCATGCAGATTTAAATAACCAATGTGAAAACCACAAAGAGAAAGGGATTTGATGTGTTTAAGAAACTGAGATAGATAAGAGCAGTATGGCTAAATCGTAATGAGCCAAAAAGAGTAGAAGTAGATGATATTAGACAGTGGACAGAGGCCAGATAAGCATGAACTTTTCAGCCACAGGAAAAATTAACATAGTAACTCTTACACAAACCAAAGGGAATGTACTGAAGATTTTAAGCTGAAAGTAACATGATATATATATCACGCTACCATGTTACTATATGTGTGTTAATATATATATTAAATATATATATATTAAATATATATATAAATATAATAAATATATATTTATATATATTTATTATATATATAAATATAATAAATATATATTTATATATATTTATTATATATAAATATATATTATATTATATATTTATTTATATATTTATATATTTATATATATTTATACATTTATATATATTTATATATTATATTAATATAAATATATATACTATATATTTATATATTTATATATACTTTTATATATTTATTTATATATTTATATATTATATTAATATAAATATATTAAATATTATATATATATATATATATATATTAAACTTACCCTGGTTGCTAGATAAAAGAGATCACATAATAAAATACTCTTCTGATAGTAATAATCATATGAACTAAAGGGGTGTCACTGGAAGTTAAAATAAATGAATGTAGTTCAGATGTATTTTAGATCTAGAGTTATGAAGATTTGATGACAGACTGGCTTAAATAACAGTTATTTAATGCACAGATTGGGCCACTGAATAAAGCCTACTATCATTTACTAATGCAGGAAAGTCTGAGAGAAGAACAACAGAAAATAAAGAGATACTGATTACAAAAATATTGAAAATACTATTGGCCTCTTCCTATAGAGTTGTCAAAAGGAAACTGTACACACTGAGAACATAGCTTAGAATTGAGGTCAAAGAGGTAGATAAAAATTTGAATCACCGGCATAGTATCTGCATAATATTTAAATACATTTAAATGGATGGAGTTCCCTAGGAGGAATTTGTAGAGACAGAGGATAAAAATCTGAATAGAATCAAGTTATGAGGGGGCGCCTGTGGCTCAGTTGGTTGGGCGTCCAACTTCGGCTCAGGTCATGATCTCACACTCTGTGAGTTCAAGCCCCGCATCGGGCTCTGTGCTGACAGCTCGGAGCCTGGAGCCTGCTTTGGATTCTGTGTCTCCCTCTCTCTCTGCCCCTCCCCTGCTCATGCTCTGTCTCTCTCTGTCTCAAAAATAAATAAAAACATTAAAAATTAAAAAAAAAAAAGAATCAAGTTATGAAAAACTCCAAAATGTTGAGTTTGTGGATACACATTACAGTCAGCAAGTGAGGCAGAAAGAAGTAATCGTAGACTAGAAAGAAAATCATGTGAGGCAAGAGAGAAGACCTTTTAAAGAGGGAAAGAGTGGTCTCCTGCCTTGAATGCTGCTGACAATATAGTAAGATGAAGACCACATTTTAAAAAATATCTATTGAACTTGGCATCATAAAAATGATAAGTTTTCAAAATCCATGTTTCCATAAAAACATGAAGATGGATGACTGATTTGAGTGAGTTGGTAAAAAACAGGATGTAAAGAAATGAAGCCAACCCAAGTTGTCAACTGATTTGTGACGGCAACTAGTTATTCAATGTAGTTAAAACAGGCAGTAGAGAAATAATGTATTCTATTGATGGGTATTTGATGTTAGGATTTGTTTGTCCCTGAAATGAATGATATTAGAAATTGCTTTTATGCTGAGGGGGGATAAGAAAAGTACAAAAAAAACCAAAAAACAAAAACCAATAGTCTTGCAAGATAGAGAAGGAACAACTGAAGTGGGAAGAAAAGAGATTATGGTACGTAACTTCTAAGATTGTTGCCAATTACAACTGCCTCCTGATACTATTCACACCATTATGTAGACCCCTCATGTAGTTTACCAGGATGGTCTGAGTGACCAATAGAATATGCATAAATGATATGTCATAAAAATTGAATTACTGAGGCCCATGTCAGATCTTATGAAAATGAATTTCTCAAAATGGGAGCCAATGTTTTGCATTCTCTTACAAGCTCTCAAAACAATGTTTCCATAGTACACACAAGAAAATATAAAACGTGTTGCACTGCAGAGAGGAGGGCATTAAAATTAAAGGAGGTAATGACATTAGTTGCATGCAACTCTTGCTCCTGCTTGAAATGCTTTCTCAAGATTAGACCACATTCTTTACCCCAACAAATTGATTGATTACATAATGGCTTAAGTTTATCCTTTCTGTATCTTAGACCACACAAATGATATTAGATGGTATAATTGGGGTAGACTGCATAGAGCTGGATACTTTTTTTTTTTAAATCCAGTCTAATAACCTGTGCCCTTGGTTGTATCTTAATGCATTCTCAGTTAATGGTATTACTGATATATTTGAATGTACTTATGTCTGCTATTTTTCACTTTGCTTTCTATATGGTCATGTCTTTCTTGTTCCTCCTTTCCTGTTTTACTAATTCTTTAGTGCAAGTAAGTATTTTCTAGTGTAACATTTAATTCCTTTAATGATTTTTTTCAGTATTATTTTAAAATCATTTGTTCAGTAGTTGCCCTAGGGTTTCCCATATACATCTTAAGTGGTCAGAATCCATTTCTAATTTGTATTAATTGATTTGAGTAAGATATATAAACATTATTCCTACATAGCTCTATTCCATTTCAGCTTTTTGTGATATTTTTCTTACACGTCTTTATATAAATCAAACAATACAGTGTTACAATTTTACCTTATATAATTGTATGCCTTTTAAAGCAATTGGGGGTAGAAACAAGAGCAAGTATATATTTATAATGTTTGTTATAATCTTTTTGTTTACTGTTTCAGGTCCTCTTTATTTGTTCCTGTGGATTCAAGTTACCATCTGATGTCACTTCCTCACAGCCTTTCTCCTGCCCACATCCTCTGGGCTGTTGTTAGCAAATATATTACATTTTTATATGTTAGAGGCTTAGTAACACAATTATATACTTTAAAAAATTCAATTGATTTTTAAATTACTTAAAGGAAGCAAAGAAAATAAATACTCATCTAAACACTAATTTATAACCACACAATTACCTATACTGGTGCTTTTGGCGTTTTCCTGTGAATTCAAATTACTGTATGTGGTCACTTGTTTCAGCCTAAATAATTTCCTTTGGTATTTCTTCTAAGGCAGGTTCACTAGCAGCACATTCTCTCTGTTTGTGTTTATATAGGATTGGCTTTATTTTACCTTCATCTTATGAAGTTGTTCTGGATATAGCATTCTTGTTTGATTTTTTTTTTCTTTTTCCCTCAGCATTGTGAACGTGTCATCCTATTGATTTCTTGCCTCCATGACTACTGATGAGTAGTCAACTGTTAAATCTTATTGAATGTTCCTTTGTAAGAGACAAAAACTTTGGCCTTTAGCATTTTGAGTATGATGTATCTGGATGTGGGTCTCTTCATGTTTCTCCTACCTGGAGTTTATATTAATGTTTTTTGTTGTGTAGATTCATGTTTTGAATCAAATTTGGTAAGTTTTCAGGTATTCATTTTTCTAATATTATTTTCTGCTCATTTCTCTCTCTCTTCTCCTTCCAGTTCTCCCATTATACATATGTTGGTGAACTTTATGATGTCCCACATTAAAAAAAAATGTTTTGAGTTTATTTATTTTGAGAGGGAGAAAGAGCGCATGAGTGTGCACAAGTGGGGGAGGGGCAGGAAGGAGAGACAGAATTTCAAGCTTGCTCTGCACCATCAGTGCACAGCAGTGCACAGCATAATGCAGGGCTGACTCACAAATCATGAGATCATGATCTGAACCGAAATCAAGAATTGGAAGCTTAACTGACTGTGCCACCCAGGCACCCCAATTATGTCCCACATTTTTTGGTTTGCAGTTTCCAATGTTGGACCTCTGCACTTTGAACAAGTTTGTGCAAATGCAATCAGGGCCTCCATGTTCTAAGTGTTCTGAACCTGACATAGAGCCTCTGCAATATGAGTGGGACTGTGCAGAAGACAATCCCTGACCTGGCTATACTCACCAGGAATTTAGTTTCTGCCACTGTAGTTACAGTGATGGAAACTGCTGGCCGCTTTTCCATTACAAGGAAGAAGCCATGGCCTTGATTGGGAACAAGGGGAACATCCTGTATTCTTGATGCACCTGCCTAGAGTTTGCATCATGCTGAGTTAAGAGGAGGACAGAAACAGTGGATCTTGTTTGAAATGTCACAGATTCTCTCCATTCTTATGAAGTTTTAGCAGATTTTCTTGAATAAATATTTCTTTCTTTTCTGTATGCCCTTATGACAATTTCAAAAGCCTTTGAATGACTGCATTTAAAAAAATATTATCTTCTCTAATTATGCTTGTTTTACCAGAGAGCAGTTCTATGTATCTACTTGCACTGCCATTCTGAAAGTCTTCTATTATAATTTATCCCTGTCCTTATTAGTACTCACCATTTACCATTCTGCCTTAAACTTTGACTAATTTTATGTGACCTGAATATAGCTCCTGAAATTACCAGAATCAAAAGAATTGAAGCCACTTCATTGATTCATGAATGTACCAGTTCCCAAACCCACTGGGTTGTCTTTAAGACTATGATCCTGGCTAAGAGGCCTACCTTTTTTCTTCTGCATAACTATGCTAAGCTCATCTCATTTCAGGCACACTCCATTCCATTCCTGTCTCCTCTCCCTGCCATATAAATACATAGATGTAGATACAGATATAGGTCTTAAGGACAAAAAACATTTTTCAGTGATAGTACAAGTGAAACTTATGAAAGGTAAGAAATATCTTTCTTATTGCCATATCTCTTGGTAGTTATTAATTTATGTCAGTGTTCCTAAAACTATAATTTATATACTAGTTCCTTGGGGATGTTGTTAAAAACCAGATTGTAATTTTTAAAATGTGAGCTGGGGCCTATGACTCTGTAGTTTTAAAATAGCTTTCAAGCAATCCCCCTATGACTAGTCTGCTAGTCACACGTAGAGTGGTAAGGCTTAATGTCATCATATAGAACATTATCTCTTTTAATGATTCTTCTTCCTTTTAAATTACGTATACTTATAACTGACAATAAGAAAAAATGGATTCCATACTTCACTATGTGTCCCTAGTAACTGGTAATTTAGCTCCTCTAATAACTGTTAACTAGCTACTTAAAAAAACTTCTGAGTTTTAATATTATCAATTATATGGTCCTTATTGACTTTTTAGGCAAGAGGGCATTCTTTTCTCTCTCTCACTCTCGCTCTCGCTCTCTCAGCCTGAATGAGATTCAGTGGGATAGGACTATTTCTTTAACATCGGGATGGAGGAATGAAGAGAACATAGTTTGTTTTTGTTTTGAACAGAGTTAATTTTTTAAACTTTAACAGAGGAATGTATTTAAATATTTTAAAGATATTTTTAAAATAGTATGCTTATATTAAATTTAATTTACCGATTTTTTTTCTTTTATTTGTGTTGATTATCAAGATCCTGGAGGGTCAATTCTCTAGAATTAAGTAATTTACTCACTATTTTATCAGTGAAGGGTAGAGACAAGGCATTTAAGTACAGCCTTTGAGGGTCTATTGTAAATGGTAAACCAACTGAATAATACTGAATTAAAACATCAAATAGACAATGGGTATCAACAATCTTAAGTTGTAATTATGACCCTTTCTTAGTAAAATATAAGTTGGTAAGAATAAATGTAAAAAAAAATGTAAATTTTACCACAGAAATTCCAAAGGCTATCAGAGAATGCAGTTTCAAATGTTATTTATCTTATGAGATGAGGCACCTGGGTGGCTGAGTCAGTTAAGCATCTGACTTCAACGTAGGTCACAATCTCATTGTTCCTGAGGTGGAGCCTCACTTTGAGCTCTGTGCTGACAGCTCAGTGCTTGGAGCCTGCTTCAGATTCTGTCTCCTCCTTTCTCTGCCCCTCCTCCACTCATACTCTGACTCTCTCTCTCTCTCTCCCTCTCTGTCTCAAAAATAAATAAACATTTAAAAAAAGTTTATTTATCTTAACAGAGAAATGTGGAAAGAACCGTAAGTTCTACATTTTATAAATTACTGTGCTGAGCTCAGTATATGTTACAATTATTAGAACATATTTGAGAAGTATCAAAGAACTTTATTTTGTGAATATCTAATTTGATTAACATAATTTGATTTAATTTGCTAAATATCTAACACTATTGAATTTAACTTAAAACTTTACATAATTATATTTCATTTGTAATTCATTTTTCAAAATAGCTGTTTAGATTTCAATTCATAGTAATTGAATAGTAGTAATTGAGTAGTAATTCATAGTAAAAGAAATGTCATTCTTTGATGATAATTTAATATATCAATCACCAGTATAGTATCTGACACTGCAGATAATGTTTATCAAAAGACAAATAAATGATTTAATATATAAAATGATACAATGTACACTTTATTTGAAAAGAGATAATGTTTAACTTATCATTCCTGAACCAATTATCTCTCAAATTTAGTGGCAAATAATGCATATTTATTATCTTAAAATTTTTATTGGTCATAAGTCTTGGACATGGCATAGCTGGATATTCTACAAGGCTGCAGTTGAGGGCTTTCTCTCATTTGAGGACTGACCAGGAGAGGATCCATCGCCAAGTTTATGTAGTTATTGGAAGAATTCACTTCCTTGAAGACTATTGGACTGAGGGCCCAGCTTCTTGTTAGCTGTTGGGCAAAGGCTACCTTTAGTTCCTGGTCATGTGGCCTTCTCTACAGGTAGCTCACAATATGGTGGCTTACTAAAATGGATAGAGAGTATCTCCTGGCAACTGAGTAACAATCCTACATTATGTAATCACAGAGGCAGGTCCTATATACTCTCAAATAGAAAACACAAAATCGTTTAAGCACCAGGGTTTGAAGATCTTGGTACAATCTTAGAGTTGTCCTTCATAGTCAAAGAAAATAGTTTTCTTTGCAATTGTTATGCATAACTCTCCCATGCTAAAAAGTAAACTACATGAGCACAGAACTTTATCCACTTTAGTTCTGTATTCTCAGAAGTTGTAACAGTATGTCCGCAGTAGTAGACGCTCAGTCAATATTTCCTGAATGATAAAATGGTAAGTTACATTTTTCTCAAAAGAATATCATATGCCTTTGAGCTGCAATAATAAGTAGTCAGTATCATGTAGTGACTGTATAAACTCTGAGTCAGACTCCTTTAACTAGAGCTCTTCTTGATGATATTATACTGATGATATTAAAACATTATGTATTAATTCTAACATAATTTAGGGTAATTATATTATCTGAACTAAACAATTTACAGTTATGCTAAGAAAGGTATACCAAATACACGCCTACACTCTCATTCAAAATGTGATAAAATTTAGTTATTTTATACTAAGTGAATAGATCTTTTTCACCTTTCAAATAAGAGAATGGATTCCATAATGATATGGTCTTTTCTAGTTAAAAAGCAAAAAGCAGGATTCTCAAGGTAATCAAACCAAATACTGTCATAAAATGGCTTAAATTTTCTAAACCTATGAAAATAAATGTCTAATGTATGAAGAAATTAGTTCCTACAAGTTTTATCCCACATATTTCTGTTTTAGCTTCCAGGGGAAAAAACAGTATTCATTTTAGGTCTGTTAAAGTAGCCCCGCAAACCCCTCTATTTACACACTGTAACCAAATATTTGTTCAACTGGCAACATAAACTCTTATCTGATATCACTATCCTCATCAGCAAAATAAAACTTACATTACATTTATCTTACCTAAAAAAATTATTTTAAGGGATGTTATAAGGTACTTCCCAATCAATTCTTCTTTCTCTATATAAATGAGAAAATGGTTACCCATCACAAATCTGTTACAGCTATCGCTTTCTCATACAGAGTGAACAATCAAGCCTCTCGAACCCTCAGATTAGAAACAATTCTGCCGATTAGTTTGTACATGTGGCACCTCCCTGCTGTAATACAGAAGGGTTACCCTCGTGACTCCTCTCATTAAACAATGAGCAAACAGCTGGAAATTACCTTCTCCAAACAAAATGTATATTGTATCAATTTTCACAAGTAAGAAGTTGCTTGCCAGGAAGACCCTGACCAAATCAGAGTCAAATCAAAAGATATCAATCATTAGGCTTAGGAAATCAGTCTAAAAAGAGCTGAAAGTGGCTTCGGAATTTACTGAAGCAGCCTCCACAAGAGATTTTTTTTTAGAAGGCAAAACAAAACAAAATAAAACAAAACTGGATGTTTCTTATACCTTCCTTGAAGAGAATCAAAGACTAAATGAGGTTCACGACCATCTTTCCATTCAGCAAGTTTCTGCCTTAGGAAATACCAATGTCTTTACTGAAGTTAAAAAAAAAAATAGGTTGCAGCTAATGTGATGAATTCAATACAAACTACTAGTATTTTCACTCAGAGTTGATAATTTTTAATGAGGACCATTTGTCTCTATATGGTTCCTCAAGGCTGTTTCTAATGACCCAGCTCCAAATGGAGAGTAATCTCATCAGACGGTGAGGTTCAGTGCAGCCAGTCCTGTGGCCATTTGGCATTTCTAGGTTTCCCTTAAAGAGGTCTGATTGTCAGCAGGAATAAAGAGTTGGAACCTAGATACAAACAAATTGTCTGAGATTGCTCATCAAAAAAGAACCTTGGTTGGGGCGCCTGGGTGGCGCAGTCGGTTAAGCCTCCGACTTCAGCCAGGTCACGATCTCGCGGTCCGGGAGTTCGAGCCCCGCATCAGGCTCTGGGCTGATGGCTCAGAGCCTGGAGCCTGTTTCCGATTCTGTGTCTCCCTCTCTCTCTGCCCCTCCCCCGTTCATGCTCTGTCTCTCTCTGTCCCAAAAATAAATAAACGTTGAAAAAAAAAATAAAAAATAAAAAGAACCTTGGCAAGTCCAAATTCAAGGCAGCAGGAACACCATGGAAGGGACTGGCAGCCTAATTAGGGAGGGTGGTTATATTCAGGTTCAGTCTGTGCCAAATGCATTGTTTTGCACAGTCCTCGACCCCTTTCTTACTTTTTCTTACATGAATCTCATTAAGAACAATTCACTCTGTAACATTGACTTATCACCCTCTTACTTTTTAGGTCAGTTATATTGTAAATATAAGAAGCCTAAAATGATAAACATTTCTAAATGATTAACAAGTGAGATTTTGGTGTGGATTTTCATCTCTTATTTATACTGTGCTCTAAATGGTAAGTTGTTACTATAGGACTGACTGCTACTGCCTCTGTTAATTTTCCTAGCAATCACAGTTGATAGGGGCTTATGACAGGACAATATTTTTATAAAGTATAGCCCCCAAAATTACTATGCATAAAACTTTTATATACAGAAACATAGTTATTGGGGTGAATTATGTTGTCAACCAAGCTAGAAAACACCTTCCGTTAACACATTGAGAGTGTCCATCTGAGTTCTGAAAGAAATCTTATGATGTCCTGGCCTCCATGCCAACCCTTTACTAGCCTATTATCTGTGAAGAATGGAAAAGAGCACCCTTTAGTATTACTTTTTAAATTAATTCTATTTTTCATTTAAAAAAAATTTTTTTTTTTAACGTTTATTTATTTTTTTGGGACAGAGAGAGACAGAGCATGAACGGGGGAGGGGCAGACAGAGAGGGAGACACAGAATCAGAAACAGGCTCCAGGCTCTGAGCCATCAGCCCAGAGCCCGACGCGGGGCTCGAACTCACGGACCGCGAGATCGTGACCTGGCTGAAGTCGGACGCTTAACCGACTGCGCCACCCAGGCGCCCCAAAAGCTAGAGTTTTAATAAGCTCTTTTTGGGTCATGTTCACACCCAAAAAATAAACTGCTGGAGTAACATGTAAGTACACAATCAACTATCTAAAGTTTAGACTCTGTGCCTGTAACTCAGTATAAGTAAATATACCAGTATCAGGGATGAGAGAGGTGGCATCACTACATATTTCTCAGATACTAGAATAATAATCAGAGGGAGTGCCTGGTGGCTCAGTCAGGCAAGTGTCTGACTTCGGCTCAGGTCATGATATCACGGTTCATAGGTTTAAGCCCCATGTGGGGCTCTGTGCTGACAGCTGGCAGCTGTCTCTCTGCCTCTCTGCCCCTTCCCTACTCAAGCTCTATCTCTCTCTGTCTCTCAAAAATAAACATTGAAAAAAAAATTAAATAATAATAAAAAGCAGAGAATATTAGAAATCACTTTATTCAAGAACTTAGTAGAAATGGACAAAGTTCTTAAAATTTGCAAACTATGAAGGGCTCTCCAGAAAAAGTAGATAACACAAAAATCCATATTATCTATTAAAGAAATTGAGTTTTTAGTTAAAACCTTCTCCACAAAGAAAATTTCAGCCTCATATGGATCCAATCGTTAACTCTACCAAACACTTAAAAATAATAAAAGCAATTCTACCTAAAGCCTTCCAGAAAATTAAAGGGAAGGGAATAATTCTCAAATCATTGTATGAGGCCTGCACTATTTCAATAAAGATGTTCTAAGAAAAGAAAACTAAGTCCAATAGTCCTCATAAATATAGATGCCAAAGCTCTTAGGAATTTGTTACCATATTATATCTAGCAATATGTTAAAGAAAAAAGGAACACATATTACTAAATAAGGTTTAATCAAGAAATGTAAAGTTTGTTTAACTTTAATAAATCAATGTAATATACCATATTTGATGAAAGAGAAAAATATCTGATCATCTCAATATACACTAAAATAGTGTTTCACCAATTCAACATTGATTGTTGATAAACTCTGAGCACACAATGAATAGACTGAAACTTTTCCAAACTGATAAATGTATCTGTGTAAAATATACTGTTAACATCTTACTCAGTGGTAAAAGACTTAATCTCTTCTAAGATCAGGAATAAAGCAATGATGTGCACCCTCATTATTTTCTTGCACATTGTACTAGAGATTCTATGTTATGAAATAGGACAAGAATAAGCACCAAAGTCATCTAGATTTATAGGAAAAAATAAAACTGTCTTTATTCACAGACAACATGATTGTGCATAAAATCCATTAGAATCTACAAAAAAAGCCTATTAGAATTGGTAAGTGAATTTATCAAGGTGGCAGGATAAAAGACCTGTAATATGAAAAAGCAATTTTAAAGTCTATAATTTATCAAAAAATACTTTGAAATTTAAATGAAAATAATAGAGGGAGCCAAACCATAAGAGACTCTTAAAAACTGAGAATAAACTGAGGGTTGATGGGGGGTGGGAGGGAGGGGAAAGTGGGTGATGAGCATTGAGGAGGGCATCTGTTGGGATGAGCAGTGGGTGTTGTATGGAAACCAATTTGACAATAAATTGCACAATAAATAAATAAATAAATAAATAAATAAATAAATAAATAAGTGTTCTGAACCCCTTAGAGGTTAATGTATGTCTTGACTAGAATGTGGGAAGGCTTGTTCTAATCTCCCCTCTGATATACAGATGGCACCACTTTAGGTATCTACCCTTTGACCTTACCACAATTCAGTATAGAATATGTGGATTAAGGTCCAGACTTTGCAGAGAATAGGGGCAAAGTACCTGGATAGTTTTCTGCCTGATCTACTCTGTCAGTAAGTTATCCTAACTAAAACTCTATAAATGATATGTAGTGACTTGCTTTGTTTTTCAGTTTCAAAATGCCTTCTCAGTTTGGAGGATATTTACTGTCCCTCCTCCGCCTTCCACCTTGAATTCCAAAAACTATATTGCTGAGATAAATAAATGAAATCTTTAATAAACAGAATATATATATATATATATATATATATATATACACACACACACACACACAAACATATATATACATATATGTATATATGTATTTTAATATCATATTTTGATGTATATTTTTAAAAATTTAAATCCAAGTTACTTAACATGTAGTGTAATAATGATTTTAGGAACAGAATTTGGTGATTCATCACTTACATATAACATTCAGTGCTCATCCTAACAGTGTCCTCCTTAATGCCTTTTGCCCAATACTCTGACAGTAACCCTCAGTTTGTTCTCTGTATTTAAGAGTCTCTTATGGTTTATCTACCTCTCTGTTTTTATATTATTCTTCCTTACTTCCTTTATGTTCATCTGTTTTGTATATTAAATTCCACATATGAGTGAAGTCATATGATATCTGTCTTTCCCTGACTCACTTATTTTGCTTAGCATAATATACTCTAGGTCCACCCAAGTTGTTGCAAATGGCAAGATTTCGTTCTTTTTGATTGCCAAGTAATATTCCATTGTGCATGTGCATGTCGTGTGCATGTGTGTGTACAGACACCACTTCTTCTTTATCCGTTCATCCGTCAAGGGACATTTTGGCTCTTTCCATACTTTGGCTATTGTTGATAGTGCTGTCATAAACTTTGGAGTGCAAGTGCCCCTTCATGTCAGCACTCCTGTATCTTCTGGATAAATACCTAGTAGTACAATTGCTGGGTCAGAGGGTAGTTCTATTTTTAATTTTTTGAGGAACCTCCATATTGTTTTCCAGAGTAGCTGAGCCCGTTTGCATTCCCACCAGCAGTGCAAAAGAGATCCTCTTTTTCTGTGTCCTCGGCAACATCTGTTTTTGCCTGAATTGTTAATGTTAGCCATTATGACAGGTGTGAGGTGGTATCTCATTCTGGTTTTGATTTGTATTTCCCTGATGATCAGTGATGTAGAGCATTTTTTCATGTGTTGGTTGGCCATCTGGATGTCTTTGGAGAAGTGTCTATTCATGTCTTTTGCCCATTTCTTCACTGGGTTATTTGTTTTTTGGGTGTTGGGTTTGATAACTTCTTTATAGATTTTGGATACTTACCCTTTACCTGATATGTCATTTGTAAATTACTTCTCCCATTCCTTTGGTTGCCTTTTAGTTTTGCTGATTGTTTCCTTTGCTGTGCTGAAGATTTTTTTCTTGAGGCGGTCCCAAAGTTCATTTTTGCTTTTCTTTTCTTTGGGTCTGGAGACATGTCAAGTAAGAAGTTTGCTTCAGCTGAGGTAAAAGAGGCTGTTGCCTCTTTTCTCCTCTAGAATTTTATTGGCTTCCTGTCTTACATTTTGGTCTTTCATCCATTGTGAGTTCATTTTTGTGTATGGTGTAAGAAAGCGGTGCAGGTTCATCCTTCGGCACATTGCTGTCCAGTTTTCCCAACACAATTTGCTGAAGAGACTGTCTCTTTTCCATTGGATATCTTTCTTGCTTTTTCAAAGATTAGTTAGCCATACATTTGTGGGTCCATTTCTGGGCTCTCTATTCTGTTCCATTGATCTATGTGTCTGTTTTTGTGCCAGTACCATACTCTCTTGATGATTACTCCTTTGAAATACAGCTAGAAGTCAGAATTGTGATGCCTCCAGCTTTGGTTCTCTTTTTCAGGATTTCTTTGGATATTTGGAGTCTTTTCTGGTTCCATACAAATTTTAGGTTTGTTTTTTCTAGCTCTGTGAAGAATGCTGGTGTTATTTTGATAGGGATGCACTGAATATATAGATTATTTTGGGTAGTATCGACATTTTAACAGTATTTTCTCTTCCAATACAAAAGCATGGTATGTTTTTCCATTTTTTTCTTTGTGCCTTCAATTTCTTTCATAAGTTTTCTATAGTTTTTGCTGTGTAGATATTTCACCTCTTTGGTTAGGTTTATTCCTAGGTATTTGATGGATTTTGGTGCAGTTGTAAATGGGATCAATTCCTTGATTTCTCTGATGATGCATTATTGGTGTATAGAATTGCAACCAATTTCTGTACATTGATTTTATGTCCTGCATATGTGCTGAATTCATGTATAAATTCTAGGAGTTTTTTGGTGGAGTTTTTTGGGTTTTCCACAAAGAGTATCATGTTGTCTGTGAAGAGTGAAAGTTTGACTTCCTTCTTGATGATTTGGATGCCTTGTGTGTGTGTGTGTGTGTGTGTGTGTGTGTGTGTTGTCGAATTGCTGAGGCTAGGACTACCAACCTTATGTTGAATGACACTGGTGAGAGTGGACATCTTTGTCATGCCAGGCTTGCTAGTATCTTGTTGAGAATTTTTGCATCCATGTTCATCAGGGAAATTGGTCTGTAGTTCTCCTTTTTTAGTGGGGTCTTTGGTTTTGGAATCAAGGTAATGCTGGCCTTGTAGAATGAGTTTGAAAGTTTTACTTCCATTTCTATTCTTTTGCAACAGCTTCACAAGAATAGGTGTTAACTATTCTTTAAATGTTTCATGGCATCTCCTGGAAAACCATCCAGACCTGGACTCTTGTTTGTTTGGAGATTTTTGATTACTGATTCAATTTCTTTACTGGTTATGGGCCTATTCAAATTTTCAATTTCTTCCTGTTTCAGTTTGGCAGTCCATATGTTTCTAGGAATTTGTCCATTTCTTCCAGATTGCCCAATTTGTTGGTATTTAATTGCTCATAAAATTCTTGTATTATTGTTTGTATGTCTGCAGTGTTGGTTGTGATCGCTCCTCTTTCAGGATTTTATTTATTTGAGTCCTTTTTCTTTTTGATCACACTGACTAGGGGGTTATCAATTTTGTTAATTCTTTCAAAGAATCAGTTCCTGGTTTCATTGATTCTTTCATTGATTCAAAGAATCAGTTCCTGTCTTGTTGTTGTTGTTGTTTCTTTGTTTTAGATAACATTGAGTTCTGCTCTAATCTCTATTATTTCCTGTCTTCTGCTGGTTTGGGGCCTTTTTTGGTGTTCTTTTCCTAGCTCTTTTAGGTGTAAGTTTGGTTGTGTATTCGAGACCTTTCTTCCTTCATTAGGGAGGCCTGAATTGCTATATACTTCCCTCTTATGACTGCCTTTGGTACAACCAGGAGGTTTGGGGCTGCCATTTTATCATTTTAATTTGCTTCCATGTACTTTTTAATTTCCTCTTTAATTTCTTGGTTAGTCATTTCATTCTTTAGTAGGATATTCTTTAGTCTCCAAGTATTTGTTGTCTTCCCAAATATTCTCTTGTGGTTGATTTAGAATTTCATAGCATTGTGGTCTGAATATATGCACAGTATGATCTTGATATATCTTTTTTATTTTTTTTCAACGTTTATTTATTTTGGGGACAGAGAGAGACAGAGCATGAACGGGGGAGGGGCAGAGAGAGAGGGAGACACAGAATCGGAAACAGGCTCCAGGCTCCAAGCGATCAGCCCAGAGCCTGACGCGGGGCTCGAACTCACGGACCGCGAGATCGTGACCTGGCTGAAGTTGGACGCTTAACCGACTGCGCCACCCAGGCGCCCCTGATCTTGATATTTTTGAGCTTGTTGAGGGCTGATTTGTGTCCCAGTATGTGATCTATTCTGGAGAATGTTCCATATGCACTCAAGAAGAATGTGTATTCTGCTGCTTTAGGATGAAACATTCTGAATATATCTGTTAAGCCCATCTGGTCCAGTGTGTCATTCAAAGCCATTGTTTCCTTATTGATTTTCTGCCTAGATTATCTGTCCATTGCTGTAATGGGGTGTTGAAGTCCCTTACTACTATGATATTATTGTCAATGAGTTTCTTTATCTTTGTGATTAATCGATTTAAATATTTGGGTGTTTCACATTGGGGTCATAAATATTTACAGTTGTTAGATCTTCTTGGTGGATAAACACCTTAATTATGCTATATTGTCTTTCTTCATCTCATTACAGTCTTTATTTTAAAATCTAGTTTGCCTGATAAAAGTATGGCTACTCCAGCTTTCTTTTAATGACCATTAGCATGATAGATGTCTCTCCATCCCCTTACTTTCAATCTGAAGGTGTATTTAGGTCTAAAATGAGTCTCTTATAAGCAACATATAGATGGGTCTTGTTTTCGTATCCATTCTGATACCCTATGTCTTTTGATCGGAGCATTTATTCCACTGACATTTAGAGTGAGTACTGAAAAATATGAATTTAATGCCATTGTGTTGTCTGTAGAGTTGATGTTTCTGGTGATGTTCTCTGGTCCTTTGTAGTCTTTGTTACTTTTGGTCTTTTTTACTTTGCTTTGTCTTTTCTCCACTGGGAGAACCCCCTTTAAAATTTCTTGCAGGGCTGGTTTAGGGGTCACAAACTCCTTTAGTTTTTGTTTGTCTGGGAAACTCTTTATCTCTCCCTCTATTTTGAATGATAGCCTTGCTGGATAAGGAATACTTGGCTGCATGTTTTTCTGATTCAGCATGTTGAATATATCCTGCTACTCCTTTCTGGCCTGCCAAATTTCTGTGGATAGGTCTGCTGTGAACCCGATCTTTCTTCCCTTATACATTAAGGACTTTCCCTTGCTGCTTTCATAACTCTTTCATTGTCTGTGTATTTTGTGAATTTGTCTATGATATGCCTGGTGACAGTTGGTTTGTGTTGACCATCTAATCTAATCTAATCTAATCTAATCTAATCTAATCTAATGGAAGTACTCCATGCTTCTTGGATTTTGATTTCTGTGTCATTCCCCAGATTAGGAAGTTTTCTGCTATAATTTGCTCACATAAACCTTCTGCCTCTTTTCTTCTCTCATCATCTTCTGGGATTCCTATGTTTTGGATGTTATTCCTTTTTAATAAGTCACTGAGTCCTCTAACTCTTGTATCATGCTCTTTTGCCTTTGGTTCCCTCTTTTTTTCTGCTTCATTATTCTATAATCTTATTTTCTGTTGTTTTATTTTATTTTATTTTCTATATCGCTGATGCACTGCTCTGCTTCATCTATCCTTGCCGTCATGGCATCCATTCTAGATTGCATCTCTAGATTGCATTTTTAATTTCATTCTGACTAGATTTTACTTCTTTTATCTCTGCAGAAAGGGACTCTATGCTTTTTTTCCAACCCCAGCTAGTATTATTGTCGTGGTTCTAAATTCTAGTTCAGACATCCTGCTTATATATGTGTTAATTAAGCTCTGGCTGTCATTTCTTCCCATTCTTTCTTTTGGGTGAATTCCTTTGTTTTGTCATTTTGGAGGAAGAAAAAATTAATAAAATAAGAAATTAAAATTAAAAAAATTAAAACAAAACAAAAAATCAAATAAATGAAGCTAGATTCTAGGTGTGTTTTGGTCTTATTGTTGAAAGAAACTTGATAAAATAGAGTAAAAAGGAAAAGAAAAGAAAAAATAAAAAGGTAAGAAAAAAATTAACAATTAAAAATTATATAATACAATAAATTACAATGAAATAAACAAATTGAAATAGAATAATATATTTTTAAAAATAAAAAATAAGTTAAACCATAAAAGAAAAATAAAATTTTCTCTTTCTGTATCCAAGAAAGAAAAAGAAAAGAAAGAAAAAAGAAAACAATTTAAGCAAAAACAGAAGGAAAGAAAACGAATAAATGAAACAGCAAACAGAATGAAACCCACATGAGGTTATATCCAATTTCCTCTAGAACTAAAACTATGAAGCCCTCTATAGACTGTACACTAAGCAGGTAGAATGACTTGTGCTGGTCTCCTAGGGGGTGTGCTTGGAGGGCATAGTTGGGCTGGGTTTGGTGTAATGGCTCTGCTCTCCACTAGGTGGTGCTTCTTAGTTTAGTGGGGTGGATCAGTCTGGAGTGCATGCACAGGTGCAGGTGAGGTGGAAATGGCTTCACCCAGCTTCCTGGTGTCTGGAACAGGAATTTCACTCTTTCCCTCATTCATGATCAAGCACCCCTACTTTGTCTCAAGCCTCCATCCACTCCCTGCCTCTACCACATCCAAGCTGTCTGCCTGCCAGATGACACCTCCCTCCAGAGTTTTATCTGATGGGTTTGTGTTTTCAAACCTCACACTTCAGAGACCCCCACGGCTTGGATCCACACCAATTCTCTGGGGGAGGGTCTTGCTGAGCAATGGCTGGGTGCCAGCCTGCCCCAGAAAACATTCATGTAATCATGCAGTGGCAGAGGTTCAGAGATTACGGCAAATCACAACACACAGTTGGTGCCAGATTTCACTGCACTCTGGCTTCTTTGTTCCAGTCCCAGCATGATGGCTGCTCTATGGGTTATGCTGAGATCTTTGCCTCTGGGGAGGCTGTATGGCCTCTACCAAATGCACTACAAGCAGTGGAACTGCTTCTCCCTTTGTGGCACACTGTCTTCTCAGAACTCACTGCCTGCTTCAGGGCATTCACTCTACTTCCTCACCAGAACACTGCCAGGCATTGAACTTCAGAACTTCAGACTCTGTGCTCCACTGTTTATAGAATCCTGGTGGTATTGAAACCTCCTTTCTTCCCATCAATGGTTTTGGGGAACATATTCCTTGATCAGTCCCCTGTGAGTGTTTGCATTCTTCCTCTATCTTTGTCTTTAGCTTCATTCAGGGGAGTACTTTTCTTGCATGATCCCAATATGCTGCACTCTCCCCCTTTCTCTTTCTCTGTCCTCTCTCTGCAAAAACAGCTCCCTACCCTCCGTGGCTTTTCTCTCTCCTAGTTCACCTCTCTGCACCACATACCTGCCAAGTTCTATGGCTCAGGTTCTGCAGACTGTTGTGCTAATCCTCAGATCAATTTCCTAGGTGTTCAAAATGGTTTGATGCTGATCAAGCTGTATTTTATTTTATTATTTTTTTTAATTTTTTTTTAACGTTTATTTATTTTTGGGACAGAGAGAGACAGAGCATGAACGGGGGAGGGGCAGAGAGAGAGGGAGACACAGAATCGGAAACAGGCTCCAGGCTCTGAGCCATCAGCCCAGAGCCTGACGCGGGGCTCGAACTCATGGACCGCGAGATCGTGACCTGGCTGAAGTCGGAGGCTTAACCGACTGCGCCACCCAGGCGCCCCCAAGCTGTATTTTAGAGACGAGACAAGCTCATGGTCTCTGTGCTGCTCCACCATCTTAACTCCTCTCTCTGGAATCAGTTTTTCATCTCCCAGTTTGAGATACTAACATTTGAAGGAAGAATCCATGGAAATAAGAATCCATCTTATTTTCCAGGAGATGCCTGACATTTTCACATATAATTGGAATATTCAGACTAACATCTGACACCAGCTATTAGGCTATCATTCCCAAAGATTGCTTTGAAAAGGGTCCATGCACTCAATGCACAGCAGTAGTAGAGTCACTCAGTTCCAGGTATCTGGGAACATGTGTCCAGGCACACACCTCAACCACAGATCATGTATATGACAAGATCTAATCTCCAGTGACTAGTCAGTGATTCCACTATGTATTTTTTAAGGCATTATTTTATTTTATTTTTAGAGAGAGAGAAAGCATGTGTTCATGTGGGGGAGGAGAAGAGGGAAAGGGACAGAGAATTTTAAGCGTCGCCACTGAGCACAGAGCCTGATGCAGGGCTTCCCATGACCCTGGGATCATGACCTGTGCCAAAATCAAGAGTCAGATGCTCAACTGACTGAGCCACACAGGTGCCCCTGCACTATGTATTTTAAGTTATAAAACATCCAATTGACTACTAACATCATTGCAAGATAAAATGTTTTATTCTATTAAAACAAAAGTAAATTTTCTTTTGTTATTTAGAAGACAATAATAGATGAATGAAAGCCATAAAAATAGATGTTTACAAGAAGTTTTAACTTCTCAAAAATAAACTAAAAAATTTTGATTGAGGTCAATGGACCTTGATAGTATGTGAGGGTTAAAGCAGACAGCTACCAATTTACACCAAAAAAAGAGAGACAGAGAGAGAGAGAGAGAGACAGAGAGAGAGAGAGGGAGAGGAGAGAGAGAGAGAGAGAGATAGAGCGAGAGAAAGAAGGAAGGAAGGAAGGAAGGAAGGAAGGAAGGAAGGAAGGAAGAAACTAATGAACAAATGAATGGATGAAAGGAAGGAGGACAGGCAAGCTTATTATGGGAATGAATTTTAATAATTACGTACATAAATACTTTATTTTCAGTGATGGCAGAAAGAGAAACCATGAGCTTAGAAATAAATTCTTGAAGCAAGAAATAGGTAGCACAATTAGAACAGTGTGGGACATCAGAAAGATGGGACAAAGAGGGAATCTGGTTGAAATCATGTGTTATTCTTCTTGATACTTAGTGATATGGACTAGACATTCCTTTTAGTACCACTTCATATCCTTGATTTGCCAAATATAATTGTAGTATAATGTATTCCTTTCCACTTTTGAGAGTAGGTATAGTCTTTAAAAATACATTATATTAATAATGAGCAGAAATCATCTAGATGTCTACACACATGTTGGTGGACCCTCTCTGAGAGACTGAGAGACTTGTATACTATTTTGTACTCTGAGAAGGCAAACCAGGTGAGCCAAGACTTTGTTACAAAACATAAACATAGATATATTGCTTTTGGGTATGCTATTTCTGGACACTGAGTTCTAAAAGTCTGACTTTTTCAACATTCCATTTAAGTTTTTGACTATTATAGGACAGTTCATGATAGGCACTCCATAAATATTATTCAATGAAAGAAAAGAGTACAATGCTTTCAGGAAATATCACCTACAAATTTTTGTGGAAACATTTCACTTAATCTGTCCATGTGTCAATAATATGTCAAATGAATTGATGAGAGCAATAAGAGTGTGATTTGAGAACTAGAAATTAAGTGGTTTATGCTGTAACATGATTAATTCTGCAAAAGGAAAGATCTACATAATATCTTTATTTTAAGCGTCATATTCAACACCCCAAATTTGTTGAAAGCCTAATGTGTATCTAAAAGTTAAGTTTGTTTAAAAAAATGAAAAGAATGTCATGCAGCTACTAAAAATGTATTTATGAAATGTATGTGACATTATTGAACATATCTTTCTATTCTTAAATTTTAAAAATATGCTCATGCAACTGTATCTAAAATAAATCAATACTTTAATGAAATTCAAATTATATCATTAATTTTTTTATTGAGAAAAATCTCAGAAGTACTTTTCTTATATTCATCTCAGAGGAAAAACTATTAAAAAAATAGACTGGTATATTTTCTGGAATTAATGTATTCATATTTGTAAGATATTTTAGAAAAGGCAAATTTAAACTGTAAAATAGGTTTGACTCCTAATGGAAAAAAGATGAAACAGAAATGGCAAAAGACATTCGAGATGAAATATACTGTACTTTGGGGATTATAACTCTTTTTTAATATTAATTATTTTTTGCTTGTTTCAAATAGCATTTGCCTTGCTTGGCAAGACATGAAGATAGAAACAAGAAACAATACCATCTTGAAAATGCAAAATTATCAACCAAACTGTGATGAGACATGCATAGTTAAAAATATATTAATTTCATCTTCTATATCTAAATCACTAAGCATGTTCTTCCTACTGCTAAGTCACTAATATGTAGTTATGGAGACAAAAAAAACTGTATTATTTTATACAATAATAATGATTTCTCATTGTTATTTAAACTCTTTTGAATGTATTCCATGTTCCAGAAATAACTCGTTTGCCTTATGAAAGTCAAGGTTCTTACTTTAGCCTTCCATTCTACCCTGATAGTCCTTGAACACTGGGCTAAGTAACTAGAGCTTATTGAATAAAACAATCAAAAACAATTTTCCTCATGTAAAGATGATCTTATTTCTAAAGTGTATTTTTATATAACTAATTAATATATGTTAACATGATTATTTAGTATGGTAAATGGCACATCTCCTACATTATTTTCCCTGTTTAAAAAATTCATTCCTTACAGATAGATAGTAAGAATTTTAAGGAACTTTTTGCTACAGATAAAAAAAAAATCAAAGATAATTTTATTTTTTAAACAAGTGAAAAAGGAAAAAAGATGATGCATTTTGCATAAAATTCCAAAATGACTGTATTATGTTCGTTTATTAAACACTTACTAAATACAGAGTGATGGCTCTTTCCCTTTTTCATTCTAGTAAAATAAACAGTAAATAACTAGAACTTTTAAGATTCAGGAGAAAACTGAAGTTCTGTTTTTAGTACCTTACTTAAGAGAAATATTTGTGGTTTGTTCCTGATTCTAATGTGCATTAAATTTCAACAGAGAGTTTCACATTATATTCTCATTTTTCTTTACGTAAACTTTATTAAGGAATTTGGTGAGAAATGTGTTGTTTTTCTATGGAAAGAAAAACAGATTCAAAGAATCATTGATTGTCTTGAATTTCTCTATATACCATCAAAGATAGTTAATATAGGAAGTTAACCTTTTTAGTCTTTGATAGAATAATCATGAAGTTATAATTCCTTTTATTGGAGGTTTCCAAGAGGTTATTTCAAGGAGATTGCTCTTGTATATGAGATGTAAGTAAACGTTTTCCAAGGTATAGAATGAGAAGTGTTAATGAGTCCCTTGAAAATGTTGGGAAACAATAGGTCAAAATGAAATTGTGGCAGAATGTGGAAACACATGTTTTGAATTTATATGAAGATGTTTTTCAGAAACTTGACTGCTTTAATGAATTTTATATTAATATAAGTATGTCCAAATTAATTATTTCTAGGTTTTTATGGAAACAGTATATAGAAATGGTCTCATACTAGTATTTTCTTTTTTATTTTATTTAATCATGCTTGTTTTTGATGAATTCAAAAACTTATGCATATCTTATAAGGATACTTCTTGGTATTTATTTTATTTGCATAATATAAATATATAATTTGAATTTCTTGCTTTTAAAATAGGCATATATTCTCAAATTTTTTCATATTCTGGTGTTTTTAATTCCAATTTTTCCCACCTCCATCCTTACTGCTTGCAAAAGGTTAATCTTTAATATTCACAGAGTGAAACACAAACATGCACACACAGAAATAATTTACCTTTCAAAAAATAAACTGAGCTTATTTTTCATTAGCTATACATTCATTTACTCAACAAACAAATGACTTTGAAGACTGGCTATGTGTGGGGCACTGAGGATTTAGTGATGAAACCACTAGGTGCCTGAATTCATGGAGCTAATAATGTGATGGAAACTTACAAGCTGTGATCAGTTGACCAAGATCACTCTCAACTTATTAGGCATTCAGGGAATCATTTATGAATTCCAAATTGTTTATAACCTTATATTTTTACCTAAATTTAGTAAGTCATTCACATATCTTCCATTTAAAAATGCATTCGTTTCCTGTTTATGCATTAAACATGCCATAATTGATGAAACTTTGTAGCTTCCTGCACAGAAAGCTGTAGACTAAAATCTGAAGCACTACAGTAACTGTTTGATATTCCAATTATGCTATTATCAAAATGGATGTTCTTCTCAATCTGTAATTTCAGATATCAATCATATATATTATGAACGATATATTGTTAAAATTGACAAACTTTATGATAGGTAGTTCAATATATTAATCATATTTATTTTGGATGGTCATCTCTAATACATGGCTATACTTATATAGGAACTACTTCAGTAGGTTTTATAACTCTGGAGTTTAATTACTGATTCTGTTGTTATTGACTCAGTTATCATTTGAACATCTATTTGTTGGCTATTTGGCATTAAGATTTTATAATACAAAAACAAAATACTTTGGTGGACTGCCATGAGCCATACTTTCTAATATTCACATTCTTGTGCAGTCTTCTTTTGAATAGGGGACTTGCCTGTGACTTGCTTTTATCAGTGAGACTGGTTTAAACCTTAAGAAAGCCTAACAGCTTACACTTTTACACTTTGGGGGAAGCTAGCTACTATACACAAAGTCTAACTTCCCCGAGATGGCCACACTATGAGAATCCTAATCTAGCCATGTTAAAGGAACACTTCACGGGAAACTGAGGACCCTGGCTAATAACCTCAGCCAGGTTCTGACCGACAGTAAGGGGCAATTCACCAGTCATATTCTATGAATGACAGGACTGCAGCCTCAGAGATAATGATTAGTTCCTGGCGAGTCAGCAAACTTCACAATTTTGGTGATCTTAGAAAAACAAGACTTGATCAAAATCTATAGATACTACAGATGAAACCTCATGGAGGGGGTTGAGTTCCTATTAACAGGATAAAAGAGTAAGTAAGTGAGGCTTTAAAAAGTCCAATCAGGGGCACCTGGGTGGCTCAGTCAGATAAATGTCCAATTTCATCTCAGGTCGTGATCTCATGGTTGGAGGGTTCTCCAGCCCCTCATCAGGCTCTGTGCAGACAGCTCAGAACGTGGTGCCCACTCCAGATTCTGGGTATCTCTCTTTCTCTTCCCCTCCCTCCCTCACGTGCTGTCTCTCTCAAAAACAAATAAGCATTAAAAAATTAAAACAAAATTAAAACAAACAAAAACTCCAATCATGCATTCAGAATGATATTTCTAGATGGACATTAATTTTCTGACATCAGGAGCTGCTCAATACAATGTGGTCAAGGGGATTTCTTTGGTTTATTAACATCTCTTACTGTATCTACATAAATAATCCAAAACATGAGGAAATCTTCAATTTCATGTGATCAATAGCAGTCTTCAGAGATTATTTATTATTTAAATGGGTAGATTGTTAAGAACATATATTTAAAACATGTATTTTTAAAAATAGGCAAAAGGGATATTGCATATCCTTTCAAAGCTATTACCTTAGGAAATGAATGCTCTACGGAATCTATATTCTTGTTAAGAATTATCTCTGCCAGGGTGCAAATGAATACAGTGGATTGAAAAAAAATGGGCTCTGGAGTCATTCTGGCTGTAGTTGGGTCTCAAATCTATTGGTATATGTTTAACTTACAGTATATTCTATAAGTTAACATTCACTTAAGAAAGATTTTGCCATTAGCACAACACTCAAAGAAGACTGCAAAATTGAAGAAATCTCCTGTTCCCCTTAATCAGAAATGTTAAATTTTCCTAGGAACACTGCCAGCTCCACCCCACCCCACCTCCACCCCACCCCACCACCTTTCCACTTAGATCTCACAGGCCAGAACTGGATATAGTGCCATCCTTAGCAAAAGCAACAGAGGGGATCCTGCTAATTGGGGTTACATGATTGGGTTATACCAATTTATGACCTATTTCCTTAAGCTGGGCTCAGTGTTACCCTGAGCAAAATTGGAATTTTACTGATAAAGAAGAATGAGAACACTTAGTGGATAGGCAATTAAGTGTCTGTAGGATTCTGTTCCTTTGTCTACCCAAGATACACACACATATTTTATTTTACACACACAAGTTTCAGGAAATACATTCCTTTCCATTCACCTCCAAAGTAAACAAAGTCTTATAGAGCTTTTGTTTGAGTTCCATTATCTTCAGGGATCCTAGACTCTATCAAGTCCAGAAATGGTTCCATGTATTGATGCACCATAGCCAAAAGGCATCTATCTCCCCAAATATCACCAATACATAACGATGGAGATGCAACCTGATAACTGCAATAAAGTCATCTGTTCAGAATGAAGAGTTAAGAAACATCAAGGAGTATATATGAAATTATGATTGACAAGAATTATGAAGAGTCACTGGTATAACAGTGGATTTGTTTTTTAGTTCTACTTTCTGAGATGATCTCTCCTATTTGTTATCCTTCAGAAATACAACCGAGACGTATCTTTTTTGGGGAACACATAACTTTCACAGTCCATTTCTACTAATGAAAATTCATGGGTCCAAATAATGCTTTATGTGTTCAAGAGTCACAGGAAGTGTCTAGCTAGTTTTGTTTTTGTTTGATTGTTTGCTAGCCATTTGTTCGTTCTGCATTATAGTTCCTTCCAATACTTCATAACCACAGACAATGAGATTTTAGACATAGCTTTTAAGCCTGTTTGTTTTGTTTCTGCTTGTATTTTCTTATTTTTCTTAATTATTTTATATATTCTTCTCTTTCATTAGTCTTAGGTTAGCTTAATGGACACTGCTTTGAAGTATTTTAAAACAATAACCTTTTGTCAAAAGGCAATGCTCTTAATCTACATTTTGCTTGGCAAAGATTTTTTAATGTTTCATATTTATTTACAAAATGCTAAAACTAAGATTTAATCTTTTGCTGCAGCATTTATTACCTTTGTTTTGGTTTGCAAAATTTGTATTTTTCATACCCCCAAAGCTGTAAATTTGGAGACTCTCCATCAATTTAAGATGGCAGGATATAGGCAGAGATGACTATTTTGGGAAACATTATTTCCCAATTATTCCCAATAATTTCCCAATTATTTCAAATTGATTACTTCTAGTCTGAGAGCAAATGTCTCTTAAAGGACTTGTTGAATGTGTTGATGAATCTACCTACACATTCCAAATTCTTTTTTTCCTATCATAGATTTTAGTACTACAGCCTTTCTCAGCCTATATTCTAAGACCCAAAGTATAGCAGTAACCGATAAAATGCTTCACCAGCACATAAAAAGGATACCAGTTTCTAGTTGGGGATGTCTATCTGTTCATTAACATTGTTGTATCATCTACATCCAATGAACTCAACATTATAGGTTTTGCAATTTGCTTCATTTCAGGTATGAAAATCGATCTTAACTTCCCTGCCTACAAGTTTTGAAAGGAGGTAATAAAAATCTCCACATAAGAGGATGGTTGTCAAGATTAAATGAATTCGTCCATATATATAGCCTTAAGACAGACCGTAACAAATGGATAGATAACCAGCCATTTGTTATTCACTTGTATATTTAGAAATGTAGAGTTTCTACATTTAAATTGTTTAATTTTTAAACCATTAAAATATTGTTTAATGTATGTTCAAAAACAAATAGGTTAAATAATTTCTGATAATCAAGTGCTAACTGCACATCTCAAATAAAAAGTATATGAATCAAGAAATCACTAAAGCAAGAATGTATCTAAATAATCTGTTTTACATATTTTTAAGAAAGTGTAATGTAAAAATGTACTATTCACTAATAAATATTCACAGACTTAAATATATCAACTAGAAGACACATAAATAATTATTTACTAACAACTTTTCTTTCTGGACTCTGAAATGACCTTGCCTTAGCAGGTTAAGCAGGGTAGTTTTCTCATTTGAAGACATGGAATTTTGAGCCCTAACAAAGAGATCACATTAAAGTGAGGTCTAATGTCAATATTTATCCACTTAACATATATATTTTAACAATTGAATAGGAATATAGCACCAATTTTCGTATTTTTAATATATTGTGAGATATAGTATATTATAGATCAGAGAATATCGTTTTTGACTTCCCAATTAAGAAATACAAATTGAAACATATAACCTCGTTATTAATCATCTTGGGAACAAAAGACAAAGGAAAGTCATTTCAAAAGGATTACGTAGCAACAAGTTCACATTCCTGGTCCTGACAGTGGACAAACCTAGTTCTTGGAAACCTTGTGAGATCCATTTATTTTGAACATCTATCTTCAGTTCTGCTTGAGCTTCTCAAGCATTTCAAAAAGTGAGAAATCATCAACAAGGGTCTAAGAAATTAGAAAAAACAGGATCTGATTATCTCAATGTTACCTTGAATAGAAAATTAAGAAGGGCTTGTTGATAAACCTTTTTGACAGCAGCTTATCACTGAAATTCTGAACCTTTCCTTTAGTGCTCTATTTAAAAATAATCAAATAATTTAGGGCCTAATATTTGGCCAAAATGTCCTTTAAAAAATTGTCCTAATTGGCCTAATATTTGGCCAAAATGTCCTTTAAAAATATTGTTTTCTACTCAGTGAACACAGGACTTTTAAAGTGTTGTTTGAGGGAAAAAATTGTTTTTTCCATTGAACTGTCTGTGCTTGAATAAACAGATTTATAGTCAAAATAAACTGGGAAGTTTACAGATATTGATTCATTGTTCTTTGGCAAGTTACTATTTTTTCCCCCACCTTACCTTTTATCTCAAAATCCTTACCACTTCTCACTACTGATTGGTCCCAGCTACACTGAAGGAAGAAAAACACTAATAACTATACATTGAGTTGTAGTGATACGATGTGTTATCTGTGTTAAACCTGGCAACAGTAAAATAAAAGAAGGATAGTCAGTCTTATTGGTTTAGCTGTTTATTGAAAACATAATAAATCCATTAGAAATCTTCCCTGTATATAGTAGATAAATTAAAATGTCCATAATTCAATAATGATTTGAAATACCAACAAAATAATATGTAAAGATAGTCGCCATTGGTGGATGTGATTGCTTGTAAGAGTGAATACCCATTTTCCAATATGATATGGTGATAGACCAATAATTTATTCATCCATCATATGAACATCTAATGTGGGAATTTTTGGTACAGCAGTATCTCAATAGGGAGTATGATTTTGGGTAAAGACTATTTTCTAGGGCTTACCACATCTCATGTTCTGAATAGCCTGATCCCACATTTGGTAAAATTATTTCTTTACAAAGTTGAATCAGTTTTCAAAAATCTCCCAACAAATAAGAGTCCAAGACCAGATGGCTTCCCTGGGGAATTCTTCCAGACATTTAAAGCAGACATAATACCTATCCTTCTCAAGCTATTCCAAAAAAATGGAAAGAGAAGGACAACTTCCAGACTCATTCTATGAAGCCAGTATTACTTTGATTCCTAAACCAGACAGAGACCCAGTAAAAAAAGAGAACTACAGGCCAATATCCCTGATGAATATGGATACAAAAATTCTCTATAAGATACTAGCAAATCGAATTCAACAGCATATAAAAAGAATTATTCACCATGATCAAGTGGGATTCATTCCTGGGATGCAGGGCTGGTTCAACATTCGCAAATCAATCAACGTGATACATCACATTAATACAAGAAAAGATAAGAACCATATGATCCTGTCAATAGATGCAGAAAAGGCATTTGACAAAATTCAGCAACCTTTCTTAATAAAAACCCTCAAGAAAGTCGGGATAGAAGGAACATACTTAAAGATCATAAAGCCATTTATGAAAAGCCCACAGCTAACATCATCCTTAATGAGGAAAAACTGAGAGCTTTTTCCCTGAGATCAGGAACACAACAGGGATGCCCACTCTCACTTCTGTTGTTTAACATAGTGTTGGTAGTTCTAGCATCAGCAATCAGACAACAAAAGGAAATCAAAGGCATCAAAATTGGCAAAGATGAAGTCAAGCTTTCGCTTTTTGCAGATGACATGATATTATACATGGAAAATCTGATAGACTCCACCAAAAGTCTGCTAGAACTGATACATGAATTCAGCAAAGTTGCAGGATACAAAATCAACGTACAGAAATCAGTTGCATTCTTATACACTAATAATGAAGCAACAGAAAGACAAATAAAGAAACTGATCCCATTCACAATTGCACCAAGAAGCATAAGATACTTAGGGATAAATCTAATCAAAGATATAAAAGATCTGTATGCTGAAAACTATAGAAAGCTTATGAAGGAAATTGAAGAAGATATAAAGAAATGGAAAAACATTCCGTGCTCATGCATTGGAAGAATAAATATTGTTAAAATGTCAGTACTACCCAAAGCTATCTACACATTCAATACAATCCCAATCAAAATTGCACCAGCATTCTTCTCAAAGCTACAACAAGCAATCCTAAAATTCATATGGAACCACAAAAGGCCCCGAATAGCCAAAGGAATTTTGAAGAAGAAGACCAAAGCAGGAGGCATCACAATCCCAGACTTTAGCCTCTACTACAAAGCTGTCATCATCAAGACAGCATGGTATTGGCACAAAAACAGACACATAGACCAATGGAATAGAATAGAAACCCCAGAACTAGGCCCACAAAAGTATGGCCAACTAACCTTTGACAAAGCAGGAAAGAATATCCAATGGAAAAAAGACAGTCTCTTTAACAAATGGCGCTGGGATAATTGGACAGCAACATGCAGAAGATTGAAACTAGACCACTTTCTTACACCATTCAAAAATAAACTCAAAATGGATAAAGGACCTGAATGTGAGACAGGAAACCATCAAAACCCTAGAAGAGAAAGCAGGAAAAGACCTCTCTGACCTCAGCCGTAGCAATTTCTTACTTGACACATCCCCAGAGGCAAGGGAATTAAAAGCAAAAATGAACTACTGGGACCTTATGAAGATAAAAAGCTTCTGCACAGCAAAGGAAACAACCAACAAAACTCAAAGGCAACCAACGGAATGGGAAAAGATATTTGCAAATGACATATCGGACAAAGGGCTAGTATCCAAAATCTATAAAGAGCTCACCAAACTCCACACCCGAAAAACAAATAATCCAGTGAAGAAATGGGCAGAAAAACGAAAAGACACTTCTCTAAAGAAGATATCCGGATGGCCAACAGGCACATGAAAAGATGCTCAACATCGCTCCTCATCAGGGAAATAGAAATCAAAACCAAACTCAGATATCACCTCACGCCAGTCAGAGTGGCCAAAATGAACACATCAGGAGACTATAGATGCCGGCGAGGATGTGGAGAAACGGGAACCCTCTTGCACTGTTGGTGGGAATGCAAAGTGCAGCCACTCTGGAAAACAGTGTGGAGGTTCCTCAAAAAATTAAAAATAGACCTACCTTATGACCCAGCAGTAGCACTGCTAGGAATTTGCCCAAGGGATACAGGAGTACTGATGCATAGGGACACATGTACCCCAATGTTTATAGCAGCACTCTCAACAATAGCCAAATTGTGGAAAAAGCCTAAATGTCCATCAACTGATGAATGGATAAAGAAATTGTGGTTTATATACACACTAGGGTACTATGTGGCAATGAGAAAGAATGAAATATGGCCCTCTGTAGCAACGTGGATGGAACTGGAGAGTGTGATGCTAAGTGAAATAAGCCATACAGAGAAAGACAGATACCATATGGTTTCACTCTTATGTGGATCCTGAGAAACTTAACAGAAACCCATGGGGGAGGGGAAGGACAAAAAAAAAAAGGTTAGAGTGGGAGAGAGCCAAAGCATAAGAGACTCTTAAAAACTGAGAACAAACTGAGGGTTGATGGGGGTGGGAGGGAGAGGAGGGTAGGTGATGGGCATTGAAGAGGGCATCTTTTGAGATGAGCACAGGGTGTCGTATGGAAACTAATTTGACAATAAATTTCATATATTAAAAAAAATTATTTCTTTACAGAGGTAAAGAGTGAAATGCTACCTAGATGTAGCCACAGACGTATCTATATGTGGAATTCTTTCCTGGCATAGCAAGGCATTTTAGCATGAAAACAAAAAAAAATGATAAAAACAAATTAATTGTGGTGAATAGGATAGGTGAATTCCTGCTCTTCAGTATACTTAACTATGTATTTAAAATAATAAACGTTAGATTGGTGTCATAATTGCTAAGATAGAGTCACTGTCTCCAAACTATAAGAAATGTGCACATTTCTCATCTCCTGCTATAATAGAGTCTATCTCCATTTTTTGATGGCGGATAAAGGCTTGAAGCTTCCTCTTTCCCTTCTGCCCCAAATCCAGGCAATTGACAAGAAAGCTGGAATGCAGCCTCTTCTGTTCCAAAAGGTTCAAACCATGAAATTTCATCCCCCTCCCTCCTTCCGTACAGGAAGGGCCTTCACAATAGTCACATCAGTCTTCTTTCTCTGCCATTTTCAGACCTGCTTTAGGGCTTCCCCTGTGCTGCCCAGAGAGTTTCATTATGTGAGTAATAACTCTCTTCACATTCTCTTGGTGCATACATGGCATTATTAGTTCCCATATCAAAATAAATTTTGCTAAATTTAGCTTACCAACAGTTTCACTAAGATGATGCTAACTAACTAGACCAAAATGGATCTGTGCTACATAGATACTTGAATGTCAAACCTGTATAGTAGAATTGATAACAAGGATTTAGAGACACAAACAAAAAAAATTTTTTTTAAAGACACTATTTCTTTTTAAGTTTTCAAATCTTTATTTTTTTTTCTTTGTAGAGCCTATCTTTGTTTTATATATAAAGATGAGTGTTTATTGTAATGAAGTGTTTGGAGACATAATTAAAGAAGGTGTTACTCTGGTTATCAGTTTATGTGCTTCTGTGAAAACGTGACTGAGTCCAGAGAAAAATATTTTTCTATCATAACCTTATAAGACAACAGCTTTGCAAGTGAGAGCTAGATGCACAATTAGAGTCAGAGGAAAAATAACACAATCACTTTTGAATTTCAGAGAGCTAAAATAGAAGTTCATTTAACTACTTCAACGTGACAGTTATGAATTCCATGTTTTGAACACAGTTATAAGTTGGTGTTTTTTAAGAGTAGGGTACAGGAAGTTGAGTGTACAGACCTACCTTGTAAAATCAGTATGTGTTTTTAAAGTTCAGTTTAGATGTTTTGGAAAAGAACATTTCATAGATACATAAATTCTTCAAAGAATGGTGGAGCAAGATTACCCTGTTACTCTAAGTTGATTCAGAACAATAGCTCTAAATATTATGATCACAGAGTAATTATGCCCGCAAATACTAGAATATGGTTTCTTAGATAATCAGAGTCTATTTCATCCAAAGCTTTCTTATTAGAAAACCAAATGAATCTGGGGGAGGAAAGATGGTGGAACAGCATGGAAGTTTTTTGCGTGTCTCACATTCATAAAAAACAGACAAACCAACACTAAACCACCCTGCACACCTAGAAAACTGATTGGAGGATTAACACAACAATCTGCACAACCTGAACCACAGAATTCAGCAGGTACGCAGCACGGAGAGGTGAACTTGGGGAGAGAAGCTGCGGAGGGCAGAGAGGTACTTTTGCGGGAGGAGACAGGACGGAGATGGTGGGGAGAATACGGGAAAAGCACCCCCCCCCAAAGCAGCTGGAGAGAAAGTGGAAAATTGGAAACAGCTGCAGGGACTGAACTAAAAAGGGAGAAAGAGGAAAGGAGAAAGGAGAGGGTTTAACTTCCATTAAGACTGTAAACAAGGGGAGTGCAAAGGCTGCAACTCCGCAGCTCCATACCTGGCGGTGCTCCGGTGGGAAGGACAAATCTCCAGTAACAGAGTGGGGTCCGGGAGGTTCTCAGGCCACACGGGGAAAAGCAGTTCCACTGCTGGAAGGACATTTGGTAGAGACTGTTGAAGCCACCTGGTCCCAGCAGACTGCAGAAAATGACCACATTCGCTGGTGCTGGGGCAAGGTCGTTAAGGGTGAAGCCTGGTGCCAGATGTGTGTTGTGATTTTCCATAATCCCTGAAACGCTGCTGCTACACTTTCTCGAAAACATTTTCTGGGATGGGCTGGCACCTGGCCGCAGTCTCAGGGCACCGGCAGCAGCAGGGTCCAGCAAGCGTTCCTGGGTGCAGCTGACATTCAGACATTGCTCATTCGGCCATTGCTGGGTGAGACCCTCCCGCAGAGGGGCGGAACGGGTCAAAGCCGCAGTCCTTCCAAGTAAGGAGCCAGGGAAAACAGCCGCATCTGAGACAAAACTTGGGAGAGACGTACTGCCTGGGGCCTGGTCACGGACAGTGAAAAACCGGGGAGTGGACGAAAGCTGAAGACAGAGGATGGGTACATGATTGCTGATATGAGAGAAAAGTTCCATGCGAGAGACTGGGTACCTAGGTGAGGCTATTTTAACACTCCCGCGCATGTGCATACGCACCTAAAAGCGCCAGGACAACCCACCTCAGTAGGCTAGCAGCGCCATCTAGTGGAGAATGGAGCCATTACACTAAGCCCACCCAACTGGACCAACCTCCCTCTTCAAGGACACAAGTCTCACCGCCTGCTTAGTTCATGGACTATAAAGTGCTTCGTAGTCTGACTTCTAGGGGAAAACAAAGTAATTTCAGTCATATTTAAATCTGTTAGCAGTTCCATCTATTCAATTTCTTTTTCTCTTTTTCACTTCTTTTTTTTTTTCCTGAATGCAGAAAGAGAAAAAATTCATTTTTATTTTCAGTTTTTATTAAAAATATTTTCTTTAATTTTTTTACTATATTTTTCACTTTTATGTAAATTTCTTCAAATTCTATTTTATTTCCATCATTTTATTTTAGTCTACTACAGTGTATTCACTTTTTCAAATTTTCAAGAATTTTTTTTTCTTTTTTCTCTTTATCGTTTCTTTTCTTTTTCTTGAATACAGAAAGAAAAAAATTCCTTTTTATTTTTAATTTTTATTAAAAATATTTTTCTTTGATTTTTTTCTACTATATTCTTGACTTTTGTGTAAATTTTTTCAAATTCTATTTTACTCCTGTCATCCCAATTTAATCTATATCAGTGTATTCATTTTTTCAATTCTCAAACGATTTCCTTCCCCTCCCCCCTTTTTTCTCTAATCTGTCAAACCACTTTCAACACCCAGACTAAAACACACCTAGGATCTAGCATCATTTATTATTTGTGTGTGTGTGTTTAATTTTTTTAATATTTAAATTTTTTTCTTAATTTTTATTTTTCTACCTCATTAATTCCTTTTCTCCCTCCAAAATGACAAAACAAAGGAATTCACCCCAAAAGAAAGAGCATGAAGAAACAAGAGCCAGGGATTTAACCAACACAGATACAAGCAAGATCTGTGAACCAAATTTAGAATCACAATAATAAGAATACGAGCTGGAATCGAAAATAGATTAGAATCCCTTTTTGCAGAGAGAAAAGAAGTAAACAATAGCCAGAATGAAATTAAAAATGCTATAACTGAGCTGCAATCACAGATGGATGCAGCAGCGGCAAGGATGGATGAGGCAGAACAGAGAATCAGCGATATACAGGACAAACTTATAGAGAATAATGAAGCAGAAAAAAAGGGAAATTAAGACAAAAGAGCACGATGTAAGAATTAGAGTAATCAGTGACTCATGAAAAAGGAACAACATCAGAATCATAGGGGTCCCAGAGGAGGAAGAGAGAGAAATAGGGGTAGAAGGGTTATGTGAGCAAATCATAGCAGAAAACTTTCCAAACCTGGGGAAAGACACAGACATCAAAATCCAGGAAGCACAGAGGCGTCCCATTAGATTCAACAAAAACCGACCATCAACAAGGCATATCATACTCAAATTCACAAAATACTCAGGCAAAGAGAGAATCATGAAAGCAGCAAGGGAAAAAAAGTCCCTAACCTACACAGGAAGACAGATCAGGTTTGCAGCAGACATATTCACAGAAACTCGGCAGGCCACAAAGGAGTGACATGATATATTCAATGTGCTGAATCAGAAAAATATGCAGCCAAGAATTCTTTATCCAGCAAAGCTGTCATTCAAAATAGAAGCAGAGACAAAAAGTTTCCCAGACAAACAAAAATTAAAGGAGTTTGTGACCACTAAACCAGCCCTACAAGAAATTTTAAGGGGGAATCTCTGAGGGGAGAAAAGATGGAAAAAAAATACATATATATATATATATATATATGTATATATATATAT
>NW_024412405.1:42696821-42858390 GCF_014898765.1 Herpailurus yagouaroundi
AAGCAACAAAGATTAGAAAGGACCAGAGAACACCACCAGAAAGTCCAACTCTACAAGCATTATAATGGCAATAAATTCATATCTTTCAGTACTCACTCTAAACATCAATGGACTCAATGCTCCAATCAAAAGACATAGGGTAACAGAATGGATAAGAAAACAAGATCCATCTATATGCTGTTTACGAGAGACCCACTTAAGACCTAAAGACACCTTCAGATTGAAAATAAGGGGATGGAGAACCATCTACCATGCTAATAGTCAACAAAAGAAAGCCAGAGTATCCATACTTATATCAGACAATCTAGACTTTAAAATAAAGACTGTATCAAGAGATGCAGAAGGGCATTATATCATAATCAAGGGGTTTATCCACCAAGAAGACCTAACAATTGTAAACATTTATGCACCAAATGTGGAACACCCAAATATATAAATCAATTAATCATAAACATAAAGAAACTCATCGATAGTATTACCATAATAGTAGGAGACTTCAAACCCTACTCACAGCAATGGACAGATCATCTAATCAAAAAATCAACAAGGAAACAATGGCTTTGCATGACACACTGGACCAGATGGACTTAACAGATATATTCAGAACATTTCATCCTAAAGCAGCAGAGTATACATTCTTCTCCAGTGCAGATGGAACATTCTCCACGTTCTCCCACATACTGGGACACAAATCAGCCCTAAGTAAGTACAAAAAGATCGAGATCATAGCATGCATATTTTCAGAGTACAATGCTATGAAACTAGAAATCAGCCACAAGAAAAAAATTGGAAAGGTAACAAATACTTGGAGACTGAAGAACATCCTACTAAGGAATGAATGGGCTAACCAAGAAGTTAAAGACAAAATTTAAAAAGTATATGGAAGTCAGTGAAAAGGTAACACCACAACCCAAAACCTCTGGGACACAGCAAAGGCGGTCATAAGAGGAAAGTATATAGCAATCCAGGCCTTCCTAAAGAAGGAAGAAAGATCTCAGATAAACAACCTAACCTTACACCTTAAGGAGCTGGGAAAAGAACAGCAAATCAAACCCAAAACCAGCAGAAGACAGGAAATAATAAAGATTAGAGCAGAAATTAATGCTATCGAAACCAAAAAAACAAAAACAAAAACAAAACCACAGTAGAACAGATCAATGAAACCAGAAGCTGGTTCTTTGAAAGAATTAACAAAATTGACAAACCACTAGCCAGTTTGATCAAAAAGAAAAAGGAAAGGACCCAAATACATAAAATCAAGAATGAAAGAGGAGAGATCACAACCAACACACCAGAAATAAACACAATAATAAGAGAATATTATGAGCAATTTTATGCCAATAAAATGAGCAATCTGGAAGAAACGGACAAATTCCCAGAAACATATACACTACCAAAACTGAAACAGGAAGAAATAGAAAATTTGAACAGACCTATAACCGGTATGGAAACCAAACTAGTAGTCAAAAATCTGCCAAAAAACAAGAGTCCAGGGCCAGATGGCTTTCCAGGGGAATTCTATCAAACATTTAATGAAGAGTTAACACCTATTCTTTTGAAACTGTTCCAAAAAATAGAAATGGGAGGAAAACTTCTAAACTCTTTCTATGAAGCCAGCATTACCAGACAGAGACCCCACTAAAAATGAGAACTATAGACCAAATGCCCTGATGAACATGGATGCAAAAATACTCAACAAGATATTAGCCAACCGAATCCAACAATACATGAAAAAAATTATTCACCACGACCAAGTGGGATTTATATCTGGGATGCAGGGCTGGTTCAATATCCGTAAAACAATTAACATGATTCATCACATCAATAAAAGAAAGGACAAGAACCATATGATCTCTCAATAGATGTAGAGAAAGCATCTGACAAAATAGAGCATCCTTTCTTGATAAAAACCCTCAAGTAAGTAGGGATAGAAGGATCATACCTTGAGATCTTAAAAGCCATATATGAACGACCCAATGCTAATATCATCCTCAATGGGGAAAAACTGAGCTTTCCCCCTAAAGTAAGGAACAAGACAGGGATGTCCACTCTCACCACTGTTTTTCAACATAGTATTGGAAGTCTTAGCCTCTGAAATCAGACAACACAAAGAAATAAAAGGCATCCAAATCGGCCAAGAGGAGATCAAACTTTCACTCTTCGCAGAAGACATGATGCTCTATATGGAAAACCCAAAAGATTCCACCAAAAAACTGCTAGAACTGATCCATGAATTCAGCAAAGTTGTTGGATATAATATCAACACACAGAAATCGGTTGCATTCCTATACACCAACAATGAAGTGACAGAAAGAGAAATTAAGAAATTGATCCCATTTACAGTTGCACCAAAACCCACAAAATACCTAGGAATAAATCTAACCAAAGAGGTGAAAAACCTATACACTGAAAACTATAGAAAGCTTATGAAAGAAATGGAAGAAGACACAAAAAAATGGAAAAAGATTCCATGCTCCTGGATAGGAAGAACAAATATTGTTAAAATGTCAATACTGCCCAAAGCAATCTACATATTCAATGCAACCCCTATCAAAATAACACCAGCATTCTTCACAGAGCTAGAACAAATGATCCTAAAATTTGTATGGAACCGGAAAAGACCCCAAAGAGTGAAAGCAATCTTGAAAAAGAAAACCAAAGCAGGAGGCATCACAATCCCAGACTTCAAGCTATACTACAAAGCTGTAATCATCAAGACAGTGTGGTACTGACACAAGAACAGATACTCAGATCAATGGAACAGAATAGAGAACCCAGAAATGGACCCACAAACATATGGCCAACTAATCTTTGACAAAGCAGGAAAGAATATCCAATGGAATAAAGACAGTCTCTTCAGCAAGTGGTGCTGGGAAAACTGGACAGCGACATGCAGAAGAATGAACCTGGACCACTTGCTTACACCATACACAAAAATAAACAAAATGGATGAAAGACCTCAATGTAAGACAGGAAGCCATCAAAATCCTTGAGGAGAAAGCAGGTAAAATCCTCTTTGACCTTAGCCACAGCAACTTCTTACTCAACATGTCCCCAGAGGCAGGGAAACAAGAGCAAAAATGAACTACTGGGACCTCTTCAAAATAAAAAGCTTCTGCACAGCAAAGGAAACAAATCAGCAAAACTAAAAGGCAACCGTCAGAATGGGAGAAGATATTCACAAATGACATATCCGATAAAGGGCTAGTATACAAAATCTATAAAGAACTTATCAAACTCAACACCCAAAAAATAAATAATCCAGTGAAGAAATGGTCAAAAGACATGAATAGATACTTCACCAAAGAAGACATCCAGATGGCCAACCGACACATGAAAAAATGCTCCACATCACTGATCATCAGGGAAATACAAATTAAAACCACAATGAGATACCACCTTACACTTGTCAGAATGGCTAACAGTAACAAGTCAGGCAACAACAGATGTTGGCGAGGATGAGGACAAAGAGGATCTCTTTTGCATTGTTGGTGGCAATGCAAGCTGGTGCAGCCACTCTGGAAAACAGTATGGAGGTTCCTGTAAAAACTAAAAATAGAACTACCCTATCACCCAGCAATTGCACTACTAGGCAGTTATCCACAGGATACAGGTGTGCTGTTTCGAAGGGACACATGCACCCCCATGTTTATAGCAACACTATCAACAGTAGCCAAAGTATGGAAAGAGCCCAAATGTCCCTCGATGGATGAATGGACAAAGAAGATGTGGTGTATATATATACAATGGAGTATTACTCAGCAATCAAAAAGAATGAAATCTTTCCATTTGCAACTACGTGGATGGAACTGGAAGGTATTATGCTAAATGAAATTAGTCAATCAGAGAAAGACAAAAATCATATGACTTCACTCATATGAGGACTTTAAGAGACAAAACAGATGAACATAAGGGAAGGGAAACAAAAATAATATAAAAACAGGGAGGGGGACAAAACAGAAGAGACTCATAAATATGGAGAACAAATTGAGGGTTACTGGAAGGGTTGTGGGAGGGGGGATGGGCTAAATGGGTAAGGGGCACTAAGGAATCTACTCCTGAAATCATTGTTACACTATATGCTAATTTAGATGGAAGTTAAAAAAAAAATTAAAATAAAGATTTATAGTGAGAAGAAAAATAAAGCCAAATCTAATTAAGCTATAGGGCATGTACTATGGAGGGAACATCTTTTTATGTGCATATTTCACATATATTTTATATAACATATTTTATATTACATGTAATGCATATATTATATTTTATTAATTATTTTGGTTATTGTATATATGAATATATATGGTCAAGTGGTTGCATACATACAGTAAGGTACAACAATAATACCTTCATGAGCCACTGTAAACTAATAATGATCCTTTCCTGTGATATTTGAGTCATTTGGACAGAAGTAGCTAAGACATCATAGATTAGCGTCTGGGGTCATTACCGAAAGCAGCAAAATTGTTTGAATTTAAATGTTCTATATTTGATATCAGTAAAAATTAAAATATAGTCTATAATATGTCTGTGTAATGTAATATTTATTTAAATCATCACCAGAGGATTTTAGCCACATGTCCCCATGGTAAATTTTCAGAGATTATTCATTGACAATCTCATTTTTCTGAAATAGGCATCATTCATGAGAACTGATGCTAAATATCAGTGTTCCTTTTATTTTTGTTTTTTTAAAAAAAATTTTTTTAATATATTCTATCCCCAACATGGGCTTGAACTCATGACCCTGAGATTAAGAGTCTCAAGCTCAATTGAGTAAGTCAGCCAGAAGCGCCATCACAGTGAGTGATTTTTAATCACTCATTGAAAATTAATTTTTAATTTTAAATAATACGTATTTGCTTTCTGTTTCCTTAACTATAAACATTACACAGTATACCTTGATACCTGAAGGGAAGATTTAATACCCCCATAATTTTTCTCTTCACCCCGTCTTTCACCAGCCACCTCAAAATACTACTTAATATATTATTTTTTTTAATATTCCTTTTTTGAAAGTTTATTTATTTATTTATTTATTTATTTTAGAGTGGGGGAGGGGTAGAGAGAGAGGGACAGAGAGAATCCCAAACAGAGTCCACACTGTCAATACAGAACCTGACATGGGGCTCGAACTCAAGAACTGGGATGTCATGACCTGAGCCAAAGTGAGGAGTCAGATGCTTAACTGACTGAGCCACCCAGGAGCCCCTCATCAATACAGTATTAATTTTACATAATTAATATTAATGACATATTAGGTACCTTCTATACTTGTAATGTATACCATTTCAATATTTGATGTTAATAATTAATAATTAATTAAATTTCTATCATTTCAAGAGTTGAACACAGATGGCCAGATTGTATAATTGCCTAGGTATTAAATACTAGTCCTAGAAGAATCAAAAGGTATATTTGAATATAGATGAAGAGAAATATTCTACAACCTGTGTCACTAAAACTAGAATGTTTCATATAGAAATGGAGAAATGATTAGCAAGATGGAAGAGGGGTTAGTAAATTGCAACACACTTATTTGCTTTGTTATCCTTTTACTTCCTTAGATTATGCAGATTCTAGATATGTCACTTAGTACCTGAAATACATTTTCCCCCTTGTGATTTTTTTTTTTTATTTTCTCACAGCTTACAGATTTGCATCCTAATTTGAACTTTTGTCTTTTAGTCTAGAATTGGGTAATGCCAATTCCTGCTCGGTCAGTCATAACCTTTCTCTAAAGAGAATATATAAAAGGTCTTTAATTTGTTTTCAGATTGGGGAAATAGGCCACTGGACAAGCAAGGAGGACAAAAGTACTGTGAGGATGGCCAAAGAATATGGCCATTTTGAAGACAAAATTGTGTGTAATTTCACACTACTTTCTCTGACCTCAGTAACTCATCAGTATGGCCTCTGCCATGAACCACAGTTCACTCTGAAAAATTCTGTGTTTCTCAGCTGTGGGCATCTTAGTTCTAAGGTATTTGTGTGGAATATCAGTATCATTCCAACTGCTTTCAGTCTTTGAGAATTTCACTAAAATAGTTCAGAGAATCTGACCCCCCCCCCCCATACACACACTATGGTCATCAGTATTTTTGTGAATATATTTGCATCTCTAATTCTATATTCTCATTTCAATGGCTTTTCAAAGGGAAGATAAATTATGTGTTCTCTTCTCACCATCCTCAAATAGATGTCTCCATTTTTAAGGGAGCTCTCATTCAAACTACACCTTCCCCTTGTAAGTCTTTTAGAAAACCTTAAATAGCAATTTTATGATATTCTATTTGCTTATCCCTGGTACTTAAATGTGTGTCTATGGTATTATGATGATCCCAGTCTTTTTTTTTTTTTTTGAACAGTGTTAAATTTACAGATAAATCACAAATAGTACAGAGAGTTCCCATACGCTTAGCACCGAATTTCTCCTATTTCCAACATCTTACATTATGATATATTTTTTTAAAATTAATGAAGTCAATACTGAAACCTTAGGATTAACCGAAGTCCATAATTTATTTAGTTACTTAGCTTTTATGTAATATTTTCTGTTCCAGGATCTTATGCACAATACCACATTACATTTACCTTCCTGAATCATTCCTAGGCTCCTTTTGGCTGTGACAGTTTACTCAGACTTGCCTTGTTTGGGATGGACTTGACTGTTTTGAAGAGTACTAGTCAGATGCTTTGTATAATGTTCCTCAGTGAGGATTTCTGTGATGTTTTTCTCATGATTAGACCAGAATTTTTGCTTTCACGGGATCCCAGTTTTAATGTTTATTTGTTTTTGAGAGACAGAGAGAGACAGAGCACAAGCAGGGGAGGGACAGGGAGAGACGGAGACAACAGAATCTGAAGCAGGCTCCAGGCTCTGAGCTGTCAGCACAAAGCCCCACGCGGGACTCGAACCAACAAGCTGAGAGATGATGACCTGAGCTGAAGTCAGACTCTCAACTGAATGAGCCACCCAGGCACCCCTAGGGATCCCAATTAAAACCATAGACCTATGTCAGTTTCTAGTTTTTTTTTTTTTACTCTTCATTCTGTGTCTATAGTCTACTTGTATCAGTATGAAATTAACTAGTAACTTCTTTCAACTTAAGGCATTTTAAAAAGTAACTAATTCTTCAACACTTGTTCTAAAACTTTACTTAAAATTTTAATCCTAAATTATATAAAATTTCTAGCTTTACGAATGCCTGAAGAGAATTATATTTTTGTGATTTAATATTTACTCTATAGTGATTTTTTTACAGCTGAAACTATGTAGATACAGCAAGTGTTCAAGAAGCAATTTTTTCCCATCCCTGATCCTACAAAATACTTTATATATTTTTCCCCCTTTAGGAAATGTCCACTCCAGGACAACTAAAGGTTACTGATGGAGGTTTCTAGCTTTAAGGGGAGCAAAAGGTGCCCTCCATGTTGAGTGCTATCCTGTTCATTCCCATGGAATGTTCTAGTGGTTGCTGACTTACATTCTGCTCTCAAAATAACACTTTTAGAAACTATTTTAAATGCATATTTTTCTCATTATAAAAATGTGCATTCCTGTTTCTGTGAAAACATTTTGGAATATATGGAAAAGTTAGAGAAAATACAAATTATTTTAGCAATCAGATACGTAAACTGAATGCATATTTGAAAATTCACATGTATAAAAAACATACTTATACATATGAATATGTATATATATATGTATATATATATATATCAAAATGTATTCAAATGCACACTTGAATATATAATTATTATCATTTTCAATATAATTTTTAATACTTCTTTATCATTTAACAGTATTTCATATATTTTCCTTTATTGAATATTATTCAAAAATACATTTTTACAATAATTGTATAACATTGTAGGGATGAGCTATTTTGTAGGACATTTTTGCATTCTCCTTATTTTGAGATTTTAAATAATGCAGTGAATAGTATTCTTTTAGGTAAGTTTCTGGGATAGATTCCCAGAAGTGAGATTAACTTTTCAAAGTAAATAAAACTTCTAAGAACTTAAAACTTAAACTAATTGCATTTGACAAAAATTATACAAATTTATTCTATCATCAGAGTTGTCAAATTTTCTTTTTCATTGTTTTTCATCTTCAGTTTCTGATTATTTATAATTCCCCTCAGAATACAGTCATTCCCGAATGTTTTCATTTTAATGAGAAATAACTCCTTGACCTTAAACACACTTTGGCTATTTTTATTTATTTAATTAAAAAATATTTTCAGTGTTTATTTTTGAGAGAGAGAGACAGAGATCACGACCTGAGCAGAAGCTGGATGCTTAACCAGCTGAGCCACCCACATGCCCCATAAACACACTTTAGTTGTTAACTCATTTGTTTACTGTCTCTCTGTCTCTGTCTCTTTCTGTCAGAATGAGACTAAGATAAAATATCGCTTACTCTTTATTATATCTTTCCTTCTATTCTAAAAAAGTCTTATCAGACTTTAATTCTACTTCAAAAAAGGAATAGAAACTTCTTTTAAAGTCCGTAAATACAAAGATTACCTTTCTGTTCTTATCTTCCTTGACCTCTGAGTGGCATGTAACTAATTGATCATGTCTTCCATTTTGAAACACTTTGTCTTGTTTTGTATGACCACACACAACTCTGGAATGCTTCTAACACATTACCCAATATTTTGTGTCTCCTTTATTTGCCGTCATTCCTTGTTTGACCTCTAAATGTCAATCTCTGAATCTTCCCAACCTGAGCTTGTAGCATTCAGTATACAATTGGCTTATAACAAAAAAAAAAAAAAAAAAAAAAAAAAAAAAAAAAAAAAAAATTTAACGTTTATTTTTGAGACAGAGAGAGACAGAGCATGAACGGGGGAGGGTCACAGAGAGAGGGAGACACAGAATCTGAAACAGGCTCCAGGCTTTGAGCTGTTGGCACAGAGCCCGACACGGGGCTCAAACCCACGGACCGTGAGATCATGACCTGAGCCGAAGTCGGACGCTTAACCGACCAAGCCACCCATGCTTATACCAAAAATTTAACATCTCCACGACTCCTTGCTCTTATTCTCTCATCCCAAACATTTAATATTTCACCAGTTCCTTCTGTCTTTGCCTTCACCCAAACCAATGACCTTTTCTCCATCACAATTACTGCCACCCTAAGTAAGTCAGGACCACTGTTCACTGGTATTTTACTCTGCTCTGAAAATATACATGTATGGGGGCGCCTGGGTGGCTCAGTTGGTTAGGCATCCAACTTCAGCTCAGGTCATGATCACGCTGTTCGTGGGTTCGAGCCCCGCGTCAGGCTCTGGGCTGATGGCTCGGAGCCTGGAGCCTGCTTCAGATTCTGTGTCTCCCTCTCTCTCTGCCCCTCCTCTGCTCACACTCTGTCTCATTCTCTCTTAAAAATAAATAATAAAACATTATATAAATATATATAACATTTTATTATAACATTTCATTTTCAAATAACACTTTCATTTTGAAAACTCTCCATCACATTTAGGTAAAAGCTAACAGGTCCTGCTTAATTGCTCTCTTTTTGATCTCCTTTTCCATACTGAGCTCCAGCCCTGCTGGCCGTATTTCTGGGGATGCTCAAGTTGACACTTACTTAGATCCTGTGGTATAACTCTAGCTTTGGAAAACAACAGCAACAACTATTTTCTGTGCTTGCAAAAAAAAACCCACAAAAAATTCTTTCCTCCAGGCTGGTTTCTTGCCATTCACAACCCCCAAAATGTTGTCTCCTCAAAGAAGCTTTCACTGAGCACTCAATCCAAAGTAGCTCCTCCCAACTTAGTCGTTCTCTATTATACACTCTATTTAATTTTTGTTCATATAATTCTGATATTTCTGAATGCATTTTTATTGTTTATTAGGTACTTGTTTTCTATATCCTTTCACTAAAGTACAAATTCTACAAAAGCAAGTACTTTATCATGATAAGAGATGCACCTCTAAAATTTCAAGTGGGGCTACATAGCATGTAGTCAAATATTTAACGGACAAAGAAATAAGCCATCTCTTCATCTTTTGTGTGTTTTTTATCAACCTTATATGGAAAATATGTGCCTGGTCTAGTTTGAATTTGTGTTACTAGTGGACTTGAATCATTTCTTATTTTTAAAAATTATGTGTATGTGTGTGTATGTATATATGTGTATGTTTGTGTTTATGTTAATGTTTGGTTTATATCTGGTGGGTAAGAAGACAGATTAAAAACAAGCAAAGAAACTGTATGAAGACTCCCACTCACCCCACATATCACTAAATACAGCTGTTTTCCCCTCTAAATGTTTTTTTTTATTTCCACTAAATACACTTTCTTTACTGATAAAATGTACATTTTGAAAATGGAAATTTTTTTATATTTATTGAAACCTCATACAGAAATTAGCTTAGACTGCCCTATCTGATGTACAAAAGGGGTATACTCTGATGATACTAAAATTTCTAATTAGACAATTTGCAGCATAGCCCTGGATGCCTCTCTTCATCATCAAAGTACCAGGATCATGAGGAAGACAGTTGCTACTCAGTTAAATCAGTCAAAATCAAATTTATGCTTCCGTAGAAAATAAAAGCTAAATGAGGTGGTTTAGATAGAGACAGGAGACTGGTCTTCATTAAGCATCACAAAAAGGGTTGATACCAAGAAAGTAAAATTCTGAGTTTAAGAATTAGACTTTGCTGGGGCGCCTGGGTGGCTCAGTCGGTTGAGCGTCCAACTTCGGCTCAGGTCATGATCTCACGGTTCATGGGTTCGAGCCCTGCGTCAGGCTCTGTGCTGACAGCTCAGAGCCTGGAGCCTGTTATGGATTGTGTGTCTCCCTCTCTCTCTGCCCCTCCCCCGTTCATGCTCTGTCTCTCTCTGTCTCAAAAAAATAAATAAACGTTAAAAAAAATTAAAAAAAAAAAGAATTAGACTTTGCTGCCAATTTTTGGCTATCTCTGTTTGCTAAACCAAGTGACACTTCCACTGTGTCTGAGTCAAGGTGACGTTTTGATTGCTCTTAAATTTTCTCTTGGCACACTAGAAGAGCCATTGCTCAGAGACCAGCATCAATGCTGACAGCCACTTTACTATTCTCTTTTCATGGATATTGTCCCTGTTTAATATCCATCGCATTAAGAAGATATAACTGCAATGTTTTAATTACTTTATAATGCTAGATTTTAAAATAATAAATTACCAATGATATATTCCTTGTTGCTTCCTAACAAAAGAAAAGCATCAGTCCAGGGGTGCCTGGGTCGTTCAGTTGGTTAAGCTTCCTACTCTTGATTTTAGCTCAGGTCATGATCTCATGGTTCGTGACATTGAGCTCTGTGTTGGGCTCTGCGCTGATAGCGTGGAGCTTGTTGGGGATTCTTTTTCTCCCTGTCCCTCTGCCCCTACCCCCTCCAGCAATTAAATTTAAAAAAAAAGAAAAGAAATGCAGTCAGTCCAAATATGTGAGTTCAGAGAAGAAATGTTTATGCTCCAGATTTTTTCAGAGATTAATCAAAAAGTATGGCATTTCAAAAAGTGCAAAAGTGGTTTTATAGTGTTTCCCATGCTAAGGAAACCATACAAAGATGCATCTAATTTTAAGTACTGAAGTAAAACAGATAGTGTAGATCAACAATTATGATACGATATCGAATGCCTTAGTTTTGGGTAGTATAAACTGAAGATATATGCATTCATGAATATATACATGCATACATATGTTCACATGTGTGTTTATGTGTTTATGTTTCTTAACCTTGGCTTCATGGAATTTTATGCAAAGAGTGTATATATATATAAATGCATATATGTATATGCATTTATTCATTTTAGTTGACTGCAAATAACATTCCCAATATTCTCCAAGTAATTCATGAGCATACCTAAAAGCAAAAAAATCATATTTTTGAAGTTTCTGGCCCACCCAGAAAATTTTTACTCTATTGGTCATTTCTGTAATTTGAAGCTGTTCTGGAGGACATTGAATTTTTTATGTTGTCATTAATTTTAGAAGAGAATAGAATGATAAGGAAGAAAGTTATCTTTTTGGATAGTTATCAGCATTAATTTAAATTTAATGTGTTCCTAACAATAATAAGAATATAACAACACAGATTCTAGCCACCACATTTCGATGCTCACTATGTCCAGGAATTGCAGCTTGTGCTAGAATCTTAGCAGTTGAGTTTATTTAACTATCCTTATTTCACAAATATGGAAACTCAGAGAAGTTGGGTACTCTTCACAAGTTTACATCTGGTATACTGGCAGAGTACTTCATCTTTCATTTTCATAGGTAATGAATTCTGTAGAATGAATTCTGGCATTAAATCAAGGCCAATTTGCTGTCAGAAATTGTATATTTGGTTCAAAAATATCTTGGTGCTTCTAAATAAGGACAGCTAAGACATACATGATGGGTGTTGTTTATGAAGATCTTAAATATTACATAGTTTAATTTTACAGTAGACAGAAAACAATCAGTATGAAGTCTTTAATTCAAATTCCATTTAATAGTGTTCAGTTCTCAGAGCCATGCTGGGTTCCACTGGCAAGGTGAAGAGCCTCATCTCTCTGTTTCCCTGGACAAAACACTACTCTAACACTATCAGAATATGTAGGAACTGGGAAGTACCTCTCTCTTCTAATAGATGATGAGCTTGTACCACAGCCGGAAGTTTGTCATATTCATTTCTGTATTACCTCTGAGCACTACAGTGTCAGAGGCATCATCAAAGTTTAATAATTAGTAGTTTAACTGATGTATTAATTGACATCAAATGCTGTAAGTTTTACATTTCTCATACATGTTAAATTCATTTGCTTAGGTGGAAATGTTATCCCATAAAAATATTTTGAAAGAATATTCCAACATAAGCATTTTAAAATACCGGTAGAGGGGTGCCTGGGTGGCTAAGTCAGTTAAGCGTCTAACTTTAGCTCAGGTCAGGATCTCATGGTTCAGTTTGTGAGTTCAAGCTCTGCATCAGGCTCTCTGCTGTCAGCGCAAAGCCCACTTCGGATCCTCTGTCCCCTTCTCTGTGCCCCTCTCTTTATACCTTTCTCTCAAAAATAAATAAACATTTAAAAAATTTTAAGAAACCAAAAATAAAAATGCCAGTGGAAAAAAAGAGAACAAATCCAATGAAGAAAATCTGGATATTTACAAGCGCATTTATTTTTGCTTAATAAGAAGTTGACATTATAAGTCTGCCATTTTGAGTGTCCTAAGCTAAATATTAGCATATTTTGCCTATGTGTTAAACATTTTTTAAAATTTAACATTTACAATTGCTGTTTTGTATTTTTATTCCTCAGTTATTAAGGCAAAAATATTAATTAAAGATCATAATAATAACAGAGAATTTACTGAATAACCCCCACATTTTAAATGATTCTAAGTGTAATATTCTAAGTGCTATATATATATATATATATATATATTCTTCAACAAGTCAGTGAGGTAGGTATTTCTCTAATTTTAGAGAATGGAAAAATGACATATAGCTCAGTGCCTCACCCAAAATCATACTGTTAATAAATATCAGAATGAAGAATTGAACCCAAGCAGAACAAATTTATATTTCTTGCTCTTCATCAAGCTATATTGCCTTTACATAAATAGTAAGTCCCATTTTATTCCAATATTTTTTCTAAAATTTTACTTTTATTATTCTTGATGGGTATATATTTTCATATGTTTTCTTACTCAAAGTATTCTGTTAATATTTAATTAAATTTCCCTGTGTTAGCTCTTATCAGTGATACATAAGAGTTAATTGCTTTAACTCATGGTATTAAACAGCTAATACATAATAATTTGTTTTCCTTTTCCTAGAGGATTCTAGCCAAGCATTTATTATCTAAGACTTAAAATCTTTTTATGGACCTACTATATAGGAGAGAGTTCATCAGTCTTTACAATTTAGAATGAAATAGATTTTTATTCTCATTTCACTGATTGTAAACAAATATCAGACTTTGAAAATTTCTTAATACAAAACTAATTCTAGGATATTTTTGTTTGTTTCTATCCCTCTTATTTCTTTCCTTCTTCACATCCATGCTGTCACCTAATCAGGGATAATGTATATTGGGTCAGCTCAACTTGAGAAGTTATTCTGACTCAATCCTGAGAGGTCTCTCAAGTATTTGGAGCAATGAACCAGTGTTCTAACAATCCTTATTGCACTTTATTGGTTCTATACTCTTCACATTTTCCCTAGCAAAATTGCTTTTTACAATTGGTACTTCACAGGATATAAAAATTTTATATGCTGGTATTTGTAGAATGTTACCCAGAAAAATGTTTACTGATTATAGCATACTGTATTTGTTTGTTTTCAACAGATTTAAAAAACTGAACTGTCCTTCAACTTCAGTATTTGTATCATTGAACTTCAGGAACGTTGCAATGAGTAAAGTGAAGAACTGATAAAAAAAAACAAAGGAGAGAAGTCATTAATAAAATGAAAAGCAGTAACATCTTCTTTGATGATAAGTATCACAGCTCACTTCCCTCAACTTTTTCTCATATTTTTTGGAATGATTTTTCTATTCCAAACCCTTCACTGGTTTCCCTTTTTGTATGTATTACAGTCACACTAAAGTCCAAATATCTCATTATATATAGCCTACAGAAGTTCAAATTTTCAAAAACAGATGCAGAGACAAAGATTCAAATGAAAGTACTTATTTTTTAGGTTTATTTATTTTGAAAGAGAGAGAATGCAGGAGGGGCAGAGGGAGAGGTAAAAAGAGAGAATCCCAAGCAGACTTGTCACTGGGAGTACAGAGCCCATTGTAGGGTTTGAACTCCCAAACCTTGAGATCATGACCTGAGCTGAAACCAAGAGTTGGTCGCTTAAGTGACTGAGCCACCCAGGTACCCCTGCAAGTAATTTCTTAAGGAAGTACTACACAAAGAAACTGATGAGGGAGTGGAGGAAGCAGAAAAGGGAAAGGGATGAAGTCAAGTGAGGATGCAATTTCAGTCAAAAAACCCTGTACAGCTAATCACACAAGGATCTCTGGAGCAGAAAATATATACTAATGTTTGTCCTACCTGAAGTTGAGGGTGCTACGCTTGGAGTGGGGAGGTACTTACAATCAGTATGAATGACACAAGGAATCAGATTGTCTAATTAGATGCATAGTAATCAAAGATCTTACCTGGTTGCAACATTTACTAATAATTTTAAGGATACATCAAGAGCTTTTGACCAAGTAGGGAGAACTCTGGGCTATCATAGATATCTACAAGGCATGCACCCCCTGGCTCAGAAAAAGGGATGAAGTCTTTAAGGGAGGTTCCTGGTGTTATCTCACATAGAGAAGAAAACATTTAAATTACAAAACATCTAAGAGGCTGATAATTTATGTGACACTCATCAGGAAGGCATGCCTTATAGACTATAGTTCATTTACTATAAATAACCCTTATCTAAAGACATTCAACAGGGGTTGTCCTTCAAGCCTGGATGGCTCAGTTGGTTAAGCATCTGACTCTTGATTTCAACTTAGGTCATGATCTCATGGATTGTGAATTCGACCCTCATGGTAGGCTCTGTGCTGATGCTTGGGATTCTCTCTCTCTCTCTCTCTCTCTCTCTCTCCATCTCTGCCCCTCCCCTGATTGTGCTCTCTCTCTCTCTCTCTTAAAATACATAAAATAAATATTAAAAAATAAATAAATACATTCAATGGATAAGTCATTTTCCTCCTTGTAAACATCTTTAGTTTATTTACCTGGAAGGCTAATTGCCTAGAATAGTAGAACAGGTCACTTGCTTTTGTTCCTACCCCAGGGGTGAATGGATCACCACTCCCACCAGCAAATGGATCATAGGCCAATTGCTTCAACTGCTCAGAATACAGGAGATCTAAAGATCTCCAAGAGATCTAGCAGAAACCAGTCCACAGCATGTCCAAAACCAATCTACAGTCCAGACTCTTTTCTCAAATACCCTTCTCTGTGCATTATGTTCCAATCCTAGCAAACCAGCTGAACTTCCCCAAATGAAATGTCTTTACACATATTTTCCTTTTTCCTCTTGAGTGTTTTTTGTCATTGTTTATTTGTTTGTTTTTGCAAATAGTATTGCATGGGGGAACTCCTACAGATTTCAGTGCCAGTATGATTTCCACTGTGGACTCCTCTTAAGACTCACAGAAGTGAGGTGGTAGTCAGCCCTCTCTGTATCATTGTCTTACATTATTTTTATTATATCACCTACCATGCTTTGATACAAATGTTTACTTACATGAAATTTAATTCTGAGTATATTAAGTTTTGGGGGTCACTGACTCCTTTCAGATTCTGAAAATTTTCATATGATACCATATGCCACAGATTTTTTTTTTTTTTTTGCATTCAATTATATGGGGTCAAAGATCCCTGAATCCCAATTGTGGATACCAAATTGAGAAACCCTATAAAATATATGTTTACTGAGAATACATTCTCTTTTTCACCATTTCACATTTTGTTTTCACCTTAACACAATGAAATATATGTTGGATGTGGGAAGATTAATTTTTAAGACTTTTCATATCTCTTACATTGATCTCTCTCAGGCGTATAAACTACCCTCATTAGCAAACTTCCTACTTCCTCTTTGCTTTCTTCATTCACTCTCAAAAAATAGTTTATATTACTATATGCTGGGTACTGATCTCAGCATTTGACATATATTGGCCATACCAATTCTCACTGCAAACTGAAGAAGTATTTTCCATTATATCTCAATTTAAAAGTAAGAAACTTGGCACCTGGCTGGCTCAGTTGTTAAGCATCTGACTTCAGCTCAAGCCATGACCTCACAGTTTGTGAGTTTGAGTCCCACATCGGGTGAGCACAAACCCTGCATCAGGTGAACAGGATTCTTGCTTCAGGTAAAACATGAGCCCTGCTTTGGGTGAGCCTCATTTCTCTCTCTCTCTCTCTCTCTCTCTCTCTCTCTCTCCCCCTTGTGGGATTCTTTCTTCTCTCTCTCTCTCTCTCTCTCTCTCTCTGTCCCTTGCTCACTTGTTCCCTCTGTCTCTCAAAAATAGATAGATAGATAAATAAATAAATAAATGTAAGAAACTTGATGACCAGAGTGGGCAGGTGAATTGCTCAAGGTCACAAAATGACTGAATAGCAATATATAGGGATACCACATAGGCATCTAGACTTCACTTTTTCTCAGCCTTTTATTTTTATTTTTTTCATTCAAGTCATAATTGACATATAACACCATATTAGTTTCAGGTATAGAACATAATAATTTGATATTTGTATATATTGCGAAATGATCACCAGAACAAATCTAGTTAACATCCATCACCTTACATAGTTACAAATTTTTTTTCCTGTGATAAGAAATTCTAAGATCCACTCTTAGCAACCTTCAGATATGCAATACAGCATTATTAGCTATAGTCACCTTGCTGTATATTACATCTCCATGATTTATTTTATAACCTGATGTTTGTACCCTTGATGTTCTTCATCCACATCTACACTGCTAATTGCAATATCAAATTGACTCTGAGGGGTTGCTATACCTCTTTCAAAAATGGCACCTGACATTTTTGCAAATTCATTTCTCAAACAGCAATTTCTTGATGAGTGAAAAAAAAAGAAAAGAAAAGAAAGAATTTCCTAGTTCTCCAAACACTTTGATTACTTTTTCGATGTCCTTTGAATGTTTCTAATCTTGGCCTATATCTTGGATATTGTACTTTCTCCTGAGTTTCAATCTTAGTCTTCATTTATCACTTTACATATTTTACTTACACAATCACTTTCATTCACTCTCTTTAAAATGATGATTTCCAAATATACATTTCACAACATATTTCAAATAGACATTTAAACTAGCATTATATATATATATATATATATATATATATACACACACACTGCATTATATATGTGCCTGTGTCTCAAATGAATATGTTTAAAATTAAAACAAATATCTTTTCTCCTCATCTTATTTTGGTGAGTTCTGTCATTTACCTTATTTACAATAAAAACCAACCTTTCTCATCTTCCTTTCATTAATATCCTTTATCCAGTTGTTGTTAGAAGTTTGATAAATATAGTGCCTTAAAAATCCTTAGACATCTTACATCCTCTTTAAGCATGTTGATTCTTTCTCGGTCTAGATTCTCCTTAATTTAGCATGGGAAATACTACTTTCAGATACTTTTGTCCCCAGTCCAACATATTTCCTGGTAGTGCATAGATCCTTTTAAAACACAAAATCAATCATGCTATCTCATGGCTAAAAAATTTTAAATTACTCCTTACTTATTACACAGTAAGAACATGAAAGCCATACTATCATGCATCAGTTTTCCCAGAATATTAAAAGAAATATGTGCCAAAATAGTCCTTTATAGGTTAAATGAGTGACAAATGCCAAGAATATAGATTTTTTTTTGTACTGGAAGATTCCCAACTCTAAAAGCTAATGTATATTGGAAATTTCTCAATGGAAAGCCAAGCTTTCTATTTTCCTTACATATCAGGACATCCCTCTCACTCTCTCAAGAAGTATTTATTTGCACTCATTGAAACTAGTTGCAATAGTCAGAGTCAGGGTCAGGTTCACCAGAGAAATAGAATATACATATATTTACACACACATGGAATATCTATTATTTATCCACTGAGAGAGATTGGGATTTATGATGAGGAATTTATTCGTGTGATTATGTATACTGAGAGGTCCCACTGTCTGTAGTCTGTAAGCTATAGACCAAAGAAAGTGGATGGTGTGGTCCAAGTTTAAAGGCCCAAGAGCCAGGAGGAACAATGGTATGTGTTTTAGTCAAAATCTGAAGGTCTGAGAACCAAAGGACCAAAGGTGTAAAATCCATTCTGAGGTCTGGAGACGTATATTCAGCTCAAGCAGTAAGGTTGAGAGGCTGAATTTCTCCCTTCCTCTGCCTTTTTGTTCTATCAGGACTTGAGTGGATTGGATGATGCAAACTCTATTATGGAGGGTGATCTTTACCCAAGCTTTGAATTCAAATGCCAACTGCATCTGGAAACACCTGCATCTGGAAACACAGACACACACGGAAATAGTCTTAACCAAATATCTGGGCATCCCATGACTTAGTCAAGTTGTCTTATAATAAATCAATCTCTCTCTCTCCCTTACTTTCTCCCTCCCTCCCTCTGTCCCCTCCTCCTTCCTACCTGTTGGTTCTATTTCTCTGGAGAACCCTGATATATCAGCTGAGGTCAAACAAGATATAACTCTGCTTCCTTATTTCAGCTCTCATATTGTAAGCAAGTATCTTTTGGTGGTCTACATAGTGCCACTTTTCTGCATTTTTGTGATCTTCGCTTGTGAGTTCACTGTTTAAAAGACCCCCAGGGGCAGAGCTGAAATGTATCTAGTGTTTCTAAGCGCAAGAAGCTGTGATGTGCCTTACAGAGAATATGTGTGTTAGACAGGCTTTGTTCAGCATGCTGTTGGACATGGTTCAATGTTAATTAGTTGACATATTAAATAAGATGTCTTTGAATAGAAATACACACCAAACAAGGTTATATATTGATCTGTTGATGGCAGCATGACTAGAAGTTCAGAGAAACTTAACCAAGTTTTCTCAAAGGAAATTTGTTAATTCAGTGTTTACATCAACTTTATAGAACATAACCACCAAGAATAATGAAAATTGCCTAAATGTTAATGTATGTATACTTTCACAAATACATATTTCAGAAATCTCAAGTTCACATCAATATCTCTAATTCTAATTCAGTTTTTTTCTAAATCTTCCTCTATCAAATATCTGTAACTCTCTTCCTCCAAGCTGATAGCCCTGGCTCCCAACAATATTAACAATTTATTTATTTGCTCAATCCTATAATATATCTAAAATAATTTCTATATAATATATATAAAATAATTTGAACATAACTTCATCTGTAAAACTAAATGTACGTAGGGGAACTACTAAAAGAGTTGAGCATTTATTTGCAGTCTTCAAGTATTTCATCTTACTCAAAACTAAAGGAACATAGTCTATCACCATACCTATAAATTACTTTAATTAGTTCTTTTTTCTTTTTCTTCCCTATTCTTATTTTCATCACTGGAAACTCACTGTTCATTTTTAGGAATAGAATCATTTGTTTCAAGTTTTCTTCATAATTATGTTTTTGTTTTCCCCTTTCCATATCTTGTAATGTAATATATTTTTTGAATGTCTAGAACATTGACCTGTTTCCAAAAGTTAACACTGTATAAAATGGTATTCTCAGAGAAATGTCATTTCCTTTATATCTCTTTCACTCCATTACTCAGCACCTGCAGTTAACCAACTTCATTGTTTTTCAGTTTATCCTTACTGTTTTTTGGTTGATCTGGACATGGAAAACTACAAAACATTGACTAAAGAAATTGAACAAGATACAAATAAATGAAAAGATATCCCATGTTCACTGATCAGGAGAATTAATTTTGTTGAAATGCCCATTTTACCCAAAATGACCTACAGATTCAATGCAATTGCTATCACAATTCTGATACTATTTTCACAGAAAGAGCAAAAAATCAAGCTGGAAGCACTACACTTCCTGATTTCAAAATATATTATAAAGCTATAGTAATTAAAATAGTATGATAGTGGCATAAAAGCAGACACATAGATCAATGCAACAGAATAGAGAGCCCCCCCCCAAAAAAAAACTTACATATATACATACAGTCAAGAATTTTCAACAAAGGCACCAAAAATACACAATGGGAAAAGGAAAGTCCCTTCAATAAACTGTGTTGGTGAAACTGGTTATCTACATGTAAAAGGATAAAGTTGGATCTTTTTGACATTAAAAAGCACAGGACATAAAAGCAAAGTAGATAGGTGAAATTATGTAAAACTAAAACATTTCTGCATAGCAATGGAAACGATAAAAAAAATGAAAAGGCAACCCATGAAATGGAAACAAAATTCTGTAAACCATAAAACAGATAAGGGGTGAATATTAAAAATATATAAGAAACTAATATAAGAACATAATGGCAATAATAATAATAATAATAATAAATAACCCAATTAAAAATGGACAAAGGATCTGAAAAGACATTTTCCAAAGAAGATGTACAGATATCCAGCAGGTATATAAAAAGATGCTCAACATTCCTAATCATCAGAGAAATGCTAATCAAAACTACAATGAGATATAACCTCATACTGTTAGCATGGCTTTTATCAAAGAGTCAAAGATAATAAGTGCTGACATGGATGTGGAGAAAAAGGATCCCTTGTGCACTTTAGCAGGAATGTAGATTGGTACATCATCATGTAAAATAGTATGGAAATTCCTCAGAAAAACTGAAAATGAAATCACCATATGACTCAGAAACCCCACTTCTGAGTACATAGCCAAAGAATATAAAATCACTGCCTTGAAGAGATATCTACACTGACAAGTTTGTTGTAGCATCATTCTCCATAGCTGAGATATGAAAACAACTGAAGAGTGTATAAAGAAAATGTGGTTGAGATATATACAATGAAATGCTACTCACCCTTAAAAAGAGAGAAAATCTTATTATTTGCAACAACATAGATGAACCCAGAGAACATTATACTAAGTGAAATAATCCAGACACAGAAAGACAAATATTACATGATCTCCCTCATATGCAGTCTTTTAAAAAAAGGGGAATTCATAGTGACATAGACTAGAATGGTGGTCATGAGACGGGGTTGGGAAAAAAGGGGAGATGCTCATCAAAGGATAAAAACATTCAGTTCTAAGATTAAGAAGTTCTGAAGCCCTAATGTACAGCCATGGTAATTAAAGTTAATTAAAATGCGTTTGAAATTTGCTAGGAGAATAGATCTCAAGTGTTCTCACTACAAAAGAAAAAATCAGGCAAATATGTCAGGTGATGGATGTGTTAATTCATTTGTCTGTGGTCACCTTTCTGCAATGTATGCCTACATCAAAACATCGTATTTCACACTTTAAATGTACACAATTTTTACCTCTCAGTTATACCTCCATAAAGCTGGCAAAAATATTAACACCCCCCCACAAAAAGCTGTGTCATGGAATAAGATGCTGATGGAATGATTTAATTGGCAGAAGTTGAAAAACTTTAAGGGGCAATATAGTAAACATTTTAGGCTTTACAGGCCATATGTAGTCACTGTCACATATTCTTGTTCTTTTCCACAACCTTCTAAAAATATAAATTTATATTTAGCTCATAGTCTGTACAAAACCAGTCTGTGGGCCAGATTTGGCCCTCAGCTAGTAGCTTGCCAACCCTTGGACTAGATAATTTCTGAATATTCTAGACTCTTAGAAATGGATAAACTCCAAATAAGACATGTTAGCTGAAGGCAAATTAAAAGGAGATAAAAGTAGCACATCCAAAGAGTTCACATTCAGGTCTCTTTGCTTTGAAACAGAATTCCTCCCAAGAGAGAGAATAAAGTCTAAAGCAGATTTTTGTTTTTGTTTTTGTTTTTTTGGAACAACATCCTAACTTGCTTTACTAGGTAATACTCCAAGGAATTTCTAGAATTGCAGAGCAATGGAAGATGAAAATCTTTCTGATCAGGTAGTATTTGTGTTGAGCTGCGAGATACATCAAAGGTTTGCATTTTATTTGTAGAATAAAACTTACTCATAAGTAAATACCACGTCATTGTCTCCTACACTGAGGCAATAAAGTGCTAGTCTATCTCCTTTGAATTTGTACTTGAGGAACAGAAGTGGCAGCAAAGTTACCAGTACGCAAAAATTCCTGGACCTTTGTTGGCAGCCTGTTTTTCATTGCATTCAATGTTGAGTTATTAAAATCCAGCGGCCTGTGAGTTATTCAAACCTAGTGGACTAGTAGCATGCCCAGCCGTCATCTACTATACTCAGTGCCTATGCTCAATGCCTGTAGTTCCATGTGGCACACACTGAAGTAAAACGGTGGAAGCCAGTCTTCCATCAAGAAGTGAATGAGTCTAAAAGAAGAGATATAGGTCCAGAGAAAAATATGAGAACCAGAAGATATACGTGATGTGGCACACAATGCATATGGGTACCCGTTACTTTGTCACAAGGCACATACATGCGCAAACATACAGATTAAATATATACTCAGGGCTAACCAGAAGAGGTGTTCTGGAAGTGTACATGTAAAGGTACCCATAGAAGCATGCATTCCATAATTGCCACATAGTAATAAATGATATATATCCCTGCAAGGACACAGAAGAGTATTCTATGTGACTTTGCCAGAATGGCTACTCAGACATTTTGATGTTTTAGGAAATTGAATACTCTTGAGTAACTTGGTAAAACACTGCCTTTCTAATATATTTCTGTGCCTTACACCTTGGCATCAGCACTCAGCTTTTTTGTTGTTGTTCTTTCGTTTTCCTGTCTCTATAGTGGAGATAATGTTAATTGTCCTCCCTTAGTTGCTGAAAATGTTGATTTATACTTGTAAAGCACTTTGAAGATGAAAAGCACTTGTGCTTATTATTAGCAGTAACATTGGCAAAAGAAAGAGAAGAATCATTTGTCTGAAGAGGGCATTTACTTTAGAGCAGTGTGGGAGAAGTAGCAAGGGCAACAGTAGAGGAAGAATGGATTGAAGAAATAAATATAGGAAGAAAGCTTTTCAAAGATTGCTATTTTTCATGATTCAAATCTCCTAAAATGATTTGAGATTCTTTTTTCTTTTTTTTTTCTTTTTTTTTTTTTTACAGTGCTCGTAAGAGTAAGAGGCTTCCTAAAGTCAATATATAAGAGGGCAATTTCATTTTCTCCATTAAACCTAGAGAATCATTACCTTCAGCTGTAAGGAGGTTTCCTAGTTTTGGAAGTATCAGGTTCGATTGAGACTGAAAGAAGCATTTAATTTTTCCAATGTGACTGTAGAAGAGCCTTCACTGAATTTAATTTAAAGCATATACATTATCTTTCATTGTGCTAAATTATTTAAACACTCAATGATTATAAACACAAATTACTAATTTCTCACTAAGACTGACAAAGTAAACAGAATTGAAGCACCCATGATATGTACGGATTATATTTGCCAAAAATATCACGTATTAATCATACTCAGAGAAAATAACAATGGCAAAGTCAAGAGCCTGACATTTTATATCTTATATAATTTGTGTTATAAGTACTTGGCTACAGCAAAGGGAGCTGTCATTGTAGTTTCATAAATGTAGCATCTGATTGAATTCTTTATATAGTTCTACTGGTTTATTGTTCTGCTATTCTTTTTATTAGTAAGGAGGCAAGTTTATTTCTCTTAAAGTCATTGATCAATAAAAATAAATCTATTGTAGTAAAAACTTGATAGAATAGAATTCTATATTGAGCTCAGATGTAAAATTAAGCAGTAACAGAAAATTGCTTTCAGATAATAGTTATGCTCTATCTGTAAGAGAAAGCAAAACAGGAACTCAGCAATTGATCAGAGAACTTTATCCACAAAGACAGAAAAATAGAATATATTAAGCACTTAAGAACATTGAGGTATTTTTGTCAGGAAATTGTATTCACTTTCATTGTTGAATCTTCTAGTCTAAGAATCTAAATTCAGTAAATGTTGAGTATATGCAAATAAATTGATCTTATGGACTAAAAAAATGGTGACAATTTTTAGGTTGATAAAAGTACTATTTCAGTGATAGTGATTTGCCATTTTACTTTAAAAAGAAAAAGAAAAAGAACATAAATTTCTTACCATGGCAGGTGGGTTAATGGCAATTTTTTCCATATGGTTAACAAACATGCTATAGGATGTGGAAAAACCACATGTACATGCCTTTGAGTTTATTGTGTTTATGTCTGGAATAAATTGGCTCTATACAGGAACAAAGGGATACTTCTCTTAACGTTCCATTTCATTTTTGTTTTTGTTTTTTTCTTTTTAACTCTTCAACGAACTATTACAAGTGTTCTGAATAAATGGAATAACGACATCCTTGCTTAAAACATATGTAGCCAGTTGTATTCTTAATAATTAAAAAAGCCATTCAAATTTTTTTTTTTTATTTCCATGTTCTCTGACCTAAAAAATATCTGGGATCAGTAAGTATGCACTTTCTACTGATCCTATTATTGATGGATATTCTACTGAGGAAAGTGAAGTAAGGGGTTATAGTAAATTGTAATAATTTAGAAGCATTTGGCAACCATTCAACTTGTAATAGGTAAGATATTCCCATGAACATAAATTATGCATCTTCATTGACCATGTTGACAAGATAACTGCCAATTTTTATTTAGTGTTGACTCTAAAATTTAGAGCATGATAAAGAACTGAATATAGATAAGTAAGGAAAGATATGACATATCAGATATATAAATATATATGATATATAATCAGCACTATATAAGATGTATAATCAGCAATGTATAATACATAATATATAAATATATAATATACATAATTAGCAACAACCATCACAACACAATTACTAAACAATAATAAGAACAGTTTTCCTGTTCTATTCTATTCTAATAGCAAAATGCACAAAGGTAATTAAAAGATACAGACTTCCAGTTATAAAATAAATAAGTCCTGGGGATGTAATGTGCAGCATGGTGTTTATAATTAACAATATTATAGTGTATATTTTAATATTGCTAAAAGAGTAGATGTTAAAAGTTCCCATCACAAGAAAACACGGTGTAACTATGTGACTTAATGTGGTGATCATTTTGCAACATATACATACATCAAATTATTATGTTATACACCTGAAACTAATATAATGCTATATGTCAATTATATATCAATAAAAATTAATAGCCTTTCTTCCTAAAATTAGAAACATAGGTAACAAATTCACTGTTCTTAATATTATTTGCTTTATAGAGTCTGTCCACTTAGGTTTAGATATTTCTGTCTTGCCCTGTGTAACAATTAACTGGTTGGAAATCTATACTGGTATAATATAAATAAAAAGGTGTATTTTATGTATTAGGATTGAGATTCATACTATAACCAAATTGCATGGTTTTCCTCATCTTTCTAAAACATAGCTTTTTCCTTTCTCTTCCTTCTACATACCTCCTTTGCCCCTTCTCCCACAGTTTTCTTCTATTGTAACTGCCATAATAGTGGATGTTGGGGGATTTTGCCATCATAAACAGAAACCTAATCTCCAAGTGAGAAAAAAATAGTTAATAGGCAATAATTAACTGCTATTTAGAAGAATTACAACCACCATCATCACAAACATTTGAAGGCTTCAAGTTATTTATTAGAAGAGTTAATATGGCATGTGAACAAAGATATCTCAATCTGAGAAATCAATTGAATGAGTTTATTTCTTTCACGTTTTGAAAGAAAACTATTAGCAAAATACCTAAAATAAGACCTCTGACAAGATTAAATAAATTGAAGTATAATATTTATGTTAAATATGTGAATTATAAAATAAAATTGTATTTCAGAAAATAATGCTGTATATATGATCATCTTTTTAAAAGAGTAATATTGGTTTATCTTAAGAACTCATAATTGTTTTTACCCACAAGCTAAAGAATTGTATCCAGATTTTAATTACACTACCTTGGTATTTTTGTTCTGTACTTATTTATTAAAATAACTCATCTCACATATTACAAAGGTTTACATAATTAAAATTTCATCATTTAACTAGAGGAGGAGAATGTATGCTATATTACCATAATGTAATACATTTTCAAAACGCCCTACTTACAAGTCAAAAAAGAAGTGTATGAGAACTCAAAAGAAAAAAAAAGGAAGACAGAAAAGGTGTAAGTAATAGATGTATAAGTAGTTCCCCATTATATCTAATTTGACTTAATGAGAAGTAGTTCTTAACTTTCAATCAACCTGAATATAGCATAATATTCAAAATAACTTTTAGAGGAATCTTTTAAAGCTGGAATCATAGCTCTTTTGCATTTTATCCCCTTGATAATAGATTTTCTTATTTAGCTCTAAATTTTTGAGAAGTAATTATTAAAATACATGGCATGGAGTCCATTTTTTATTATAAAACTTTTATATTAACTAAGAGTTGTCTAGGTTGTCAAGGGAATTTACCAATTTATGTCAATCATTTGGGCTCATAATTAAACACAGTTCTTTTTTGAGATTTTTACATAAAACCTGCACCGTTTTCTATAATGGGAAAAGGGGAAACTAGGTCTTAGATACCTTAGATATCTTACATCACTAACTAACAAGAATCCTTACAAAATACTGTTAGAAGTATTTGTTTTATTATGAACAGTCTTCAAACATGCTGGCCAAGTAAGCCTTGTGATGCTAAATAGGAGAATATATTAATTATAGATACAAACCTCATTCATAGAAAATAAGCCCATTTAAGTTGGAATATTTTGTTCTCTCATAATAATTGCAAGTTCAGAAATAGGGTTGTGACAGCAAAGCAGAGGGAATCTAAGGTTACAAAGAGGAGTGGAGACAATGTGATGAGAAGGGCAAGTCACTTCTGCGATGATGTTCTCTACACAAATCCATAAATCCAGTGATTCATTAGAAAACAGCAGACAAACCCAAACAGAAAGACATGCAACAAAATACCTGACAACTAGTCTGTGAAAGTGTCCAGCTTATGAAAAATAATTAAGTGTGGAGAACTCGTAAATGGAGAACACTGAGAAAAAATGCAACATGGTATCACATAGTAAATGTTGGAACAGAAAAAAAAAAAAACAAGGAAATTAATGGAAAAAGAAAACTGGTAAAATCTGAGTGAAAACTGTTGTTTAGTTCCCATATTGTATCAGTGTTAACTTTCAAGTTGTGATTAAGTGTTACATAAGATGTCAACCTTAGAGGAAACTGAGTAAAGGGCAGGTAGGAAGTCACTGAACAATTTTTACAACTATTCTGAAAATATAAAATTATTAAATAATAATTATAATATGAAACAAGAAAAATCAGCAAAAAAATGAATAAAAATAAGAAATGAGCGAATTTATAAGGAAACTGAAAATGAATCAGAGGGTACGAAAATACACGGACATCAGTTAAAATGCATCATTGCCTACACACTTATTTCTTAATGATATTAAGCATTATATATGAAGATTATAGAAATTTATATCTGTATTGATCCTAAAGACATGGTATATATATTAAAACAATTTGGAGTTGTCATGAATTTTCTACATGTTTCTGAATTCAGACATTTCCAGGACGAAAAATAGTCTTTACTCTATAGCTCCTTAAGAAAGCTTGGAGGTATACAACGATATATTCTGCTAAAGTAGTCTTGCTTTAAAGTAACATAGTCAGGGGTAAGTGGAGGAAGTAAATACACTCTTCAAACTGCATCCCTCGGGTTAGACTAACAGGGAGGATTACATGGGAGCAGAGATACAAGTCAAAGGTTTTTTTGTTGTTGTTACCAAATACTCATGACTCCAAAAGAATAGGAGACACCAGAGCAAATCGCTAAATAAGAACAACAATAAATCAAAAAAGATATCCTTCTGATTTCCACAACCAATAAGGCTGTAAACATCATCTGAGTTCAGAGAATGGATCCTGTAACCAAACACTGAGTAATATGAAAACAATCACTGATGTGCAAACAGTGAATATTGAGGTAAAGTGTAAAATTTTCAAATCCTGTTTTACTGAAGGTTTACTCACATCCTCAAAGATGGACGGGGGGAAAACTTATTTAGTAAAAACATTTAGAAAAGATTGTTTTAATTTTTTTTTAATGTTTACTTATTTGTGAGAGAGACAGAGAGAGAGAGAGAGCACAGTCAGAAGAGGACAGAGTGGTAGACACAGAATCCGAAGCAGGTTTCAGGCTTCAAGCTGTCAGCAAAGACCCAATGCAGGGCTCAAAGTCACGAGCTGCGAGATCAGGACCTAACCCGATGTCAGACACTTAACCGACTGAGCCACCCAGATGCCCCTTGTATGTTTTAAAGAAAGGTTAAACGGTTTCTTATTGAATACTCCTAGACTTTCAGATGACAATTGTTTTGTAAAGCTTGCTGCTGAAGGGGCTGGGCATCTGAAGGGGGAAAAAAATTAAAGAAAATATTGTATTTATGAAATTATTTTGTGGACCAAATTTAGTTTTTTTTTTCCTTTTTTCTAGGAAAAAAATAAATATTTATATATTTAAATAAAGATACACTGAACATTCACACAGCAATTGTATTTACTGTTACTTTAAATACTTTTAGTGGGACTATTGCTTACATATTTGAGTCTTTGATTGCTGGATCTCTTAGCACTTTCATATTTCCCGGCCTCTGATTTCAATGCCTGCTAATGCCCCTGGTTGCTAATCTAGAGAGGTCATGAGTTCTCTGGTTACTCTTAGGTAATGTAAGAACTCTACATCAATAATTAATATGTCCAAGTCAAAGAAATAAACCGAAGCATGTGTATAAACACACACATGCACATACACATACACACACACACACACACACACACACACACACACGCATACCCTGAACTGAGAGTAAGTCCCCTTCCCCAGTCTGGACTACTGTAGGTAAGCCATCAGCAGGCAAGTGATGGGGATAACAGTAGGTTTTGGCCTCTTCCAGTCTGAATCGGAGAAGAGAGGACAAAAAAATTGCCGAGAGTATAGGAAAAAACTCTTTTTTTTTTTTTTCCGCTTAATAAAAATAAAACTTAGTAGCTCATATAAATGGAAATCCAGATGTAGGGCAGAATTCAAGGTTTGGTGATCTGTCAGCTTATTGTCATCTCAAAGAACTCAGTAGTTTCATTTCTGTGCTGTGTCATCTGAGATGCCAGAGCAATTAGTCTCAGGGTTGTAGGACAGTGGCCAATAGCAATCAACTCTACAAGGTGCTTAATAAATATACAGTGAAAGAGAATACTTTTACCCAGAAGCCATTCTAAAATTCATCTTGATTGGCCCACATCTTTTCCCAAAACAACAGCTGTGTCTAGGAGAATGGATTACATTGATTGGTTTAAGCCTACAAAACTTGAACAATGAAGCAGGAGAGGGTTTGAAAGCAGTTTTGCCTGAAGGGAATGGGAGCTGTTATACAGTATTTGCTGTGCTGTTAACTTTCTGGTTTATATCAGGAATTTCTTTAATTCCCTGGATTTAGGTACTTTTTTTAAAGGTTTAAAGAGAGGATTAAATTAGACTTCCTCCAGGGAAGTTGGTGGAGTTGGAGCACCTCAAGCTCACCTCCTTCCATGGATACGACTAATTAACAGCCACCTCAGTGTAAATGATGCAGCAAACAAAAAGACTGGCAGAAAGAATTTTTCACAGCTAAATGTAAAGAAGAGGCCACATGGAAGAGGGCAGGAAGAGCAGAGATAATGGAGCTAAATGGACAGGAGAAAAGGGATGCCATGGGTACAGAGAGGGGGGACATAGACTCTCATACCAGAGATCCTGATAGGGGAGACAAATCCCCATAACATCTGGCTCTGAAAAAGAGGGGCTGAATTTCACAAGTTCTTAAAATCAGCAGGGCTTAAAACCTGAAATTTTAAAAATCGATAGGCTCTGGGGAGACTCAGGAGGTCTAGAAGAAACTGAGTCCCTGCCCTTAAAGAGACACCACAACAAATGGCCCCACAAAGATACAGCATAGGAGTAGCAGTTTGAAAAATGCTTGGGACATATGGAAGGCAGATTTGTTTATTAATCTCAGAACTTGTGCTGGAGAGGCAGGGATTGTTGAGAGGTTTCTCCAGGAACAAAGCTGACAGGTACCATTTCCCTCCCCCACCCCCCAGCATAAACACAGAGACACATGTAGGAATCAGCATGGCTCCAACACATGCTACCTAACTTGCTAATAGTGTGCCCCACCCACGTGCTTTCCTGTGCACATGGCCCCTCTGGCCGGCCCTCAGCTCTAGTTCTCCTCCCACAGCAGAGTAGCACAAATCTTGCTAACACCATATGTCCTGCCCCCTCATGACGCTGTGGCTCTGCCTCCTCCAACCCAGCCTGCCTGGGTCCCCAGTGGCTGCAGGTCCCCTCCTGCTGGCACAACCTTGCTGGTACTGAGAGGCCTGTCCTCACATTCTCTTGCAGTTCCATGCTACTTCATCTTTGGCAAATGCAGGTCTGACTCAACTCAAACCCAAGCAGCCCCAGACTGGCTCACTACCAACACAGGTAACAAATGCTGTCCACAAAAAGCAAAGATAGTCATTGCAGATGATGAGACTAAAGGCAAAAGCAGCTCAGCCAGGTGCACACACCACACATAGGAGACACCTCTGAAGTACCAGGTGCTGGTAAACAAGGGACATTGTACTACAGGGCAATACAGGACCTCTTTTTTATAAGGCCACTACTTTTAAAAGCTGGAGACAATTAAACCATCCCTACAAGAAATGTTAAAGATGACTTTTGAGTGGAAAGAAAAGACTATAAGTGGAAGAAAGAAAAGTAGGGACAGAAAGGCAGTAAAAATAAGTATATCTATAAAAATCAGTCAAGGGATTCACAAAATAAAAGGACACAAAATGCAATACCATATACCTAAAATATTGGAAGAGAGGAGTAAAGAATGGGTTCAAATTTAAATGATTATCAGCTTAATGTAGACTACTTATATGCATAAGATATTTATTCAAACCCAGTGGTAACCACAAATCAAAAACCAGTGATAGATATGTAAAAACTAAAGAGAAAGGAATCAAAGTATATCACTGAAAAAAGCCAACAAATCATGAGAGATGAGAGCAAGAGAAGAAAGAAACAAAAACAACCAAAAAATAAGTGACAAAATGGCAGTAAGTATATACTATAATGATTACTTTAAATATAAATGGACTAAAAGCTCCAATCAAGACAAAGGGTGATGTAATAGGTAAAAAAAAAAAAAATAAAAAAAAAAAAACCCAAAAAACAAAAATATAATCCAACAAAATATATAATAATTATAAATATTTATAAACTAAATATGGGAGCACTCAAGTACATAAAACAGCCAATAACAAACATAAAGGAAGTAATTGATAGTAGTACAATAAGAGTAGGGGACATCAACACCCTATTTACATCAATGAATAGATCATTCAAACATAAAATCTACAAAGAAATAGTGGCTTTGAATGACACATATTACCAGATGGATCTATATATTCAGAACATTCCATCCTAAAACAGTGCACATGGAACATTCTCCAGAATAGATCACATATTAGGCCACAAAACAAATCTCAACAAATTTGAAATGACTTAAGTCATACCATGCATCTTTTCTGATCACAATGCTATGAAACTAGAAATCAACCACAAGAAAAAGTCTGGAAAGAACACATATATATGGAGGTTAAATAACATGCTATTAAGCAATAAATGGGTCAACCAAGATATCAAAGAGGAAATAAAAAAAATAGAGATAAATGAAAATGGAAACACAATGGTCCAAAACTGTGGGATGCAGCAAGAATTCTTCTAAGAGGAAGTTTATAGCAATACAGTCCTACCTCAAGAACAAGAAAAATATCAAATAAACAACCTAACCTTACACCTAATGGAGCTAGAAGAAGAACAAAAAACAAAACCCAAAACCAATAGAAGGGAGGAAATAATAAAGATTGGAGCAGAAATAAACAAAATAGAAAAACAATAAGACAGATTAATGAAACCAGGAGTGGGTTCTTTGAAAGATCAACAAAATTGACAACTCTTGAGCCAGACTCATAAAAGAGAGAGACAGAGAAAAGACTCAAATAATCAAAATCAAAATTAAAACAGGAAAAATAAAAACTAACACCACAGAACACAGAAATACAAAGGATTGTAAAAATATTATGAAAAATTATATGCCAGAAATTTGGACAATGTAGAAGAAACGGATAAATTACTAGAAATATATAACTCCCCAAGACTGAATCTGGAAGAAATAGAAAATTTGAACAGACCAAATACTGGTAATTAAATTGAATCAGTAATTAAAAAAAAAAAAAAATCAGCAACTGAAAATCCAGGACCAGGTGGCTTCACTGGTGAATTCTACCAAACATTTCAAGAATAGTTAATACTTATTCTTCTCAAACTATTCCAAAAAATAGATGAGGGAGAAAAAACTTCAAATTCATTTTATGAGGTCAGCATTACACAGATACCAAAACTAGATAAAGACATTACAAAAAAAGAAAATACAGGTCAGTATCTCTGATGAACATAGATGCAAAAATCCCCAGCAAAACAAACCAACAATGCATTAAAAAAATATTCACCACCATCAAGTGAGATTTATTCCTGGGATACAAGTGTGGCTCAATATTCACAAATCAATCACGTGGTACATGACGAGAGAAAGAAAAAAACATATGATCATTTCAATAGATTCAGAAAAAGCACTTGACATAGTATAACATCCATTCATGACAAAAACCTTCCACAAAGCAGATTTAGAGGGAACATATTTCAACATAATAAAGGCCATATATGAAAAACCTGCAGCTAACATCATTCCTTGTAAGGGACAAGACAAGGATATCTACCTTCACTACTTTTTTCAATATAGTACTGGAATTCTTAGCCACAGCAATCAGACACAAAAAAATGACAGATATCCAAACTGGTAAGAAAGAGGTAAGGTTTCACTATTTGCAGGTGACAGGGACTAATATATAGAAAATTCTAAAGAGACCACCAGAAAACTACTAGAACTGGTAGATAAATTCAGTAATTTTGCAGGATACATAGTCAACATACAGAAATCCATTGCATTTCTATTCATGAATAACAAAGTTGGAGAAAGAGATTAAGAAAATAATCCTATTTACAATTGCACCAAAAATAATAAAATACCTAGGAATGAACTTAACCAAAGATGTGAAAGACCTGTGCTCTGAAAACTATAAAACATTGACGAAAAAAATTGAAGGCAACTCAAAGAAATGGAAAGATATTTTATGCTCATGGATTCAAAGAAGAAAAAAATTGTGAAAATGTCCATACTACATAAAGCAATCTACAGATTTAATACAATCTCTATCAAAACACCAATAGCATTTTCACAGAACCAAAACAAATAATCCTAAAAACTGTATGGAACCACAAAAGACCTTAAGTAGCCAAGGCAATCTTGAAAAAGAAGAACAGAACTGAAGGTATTGCAATCCCAGATTTCAAGATATACTACAAAGCTACAGTAATCAAAACAGTACGATACAGGCACAAAAAGACAGACACAGATTGATAGAACAGAATAGAAAACCCAGAGATAAACTCACAATTATATATATGGTCAAATAATCTTTGACAAAGGAGGCAAGAATATGCAATGGGAAAAAGTCTCTTCAACAAATGGTGCTGAAAAAACTATATAGCTACATGCAAAAGAATGAAACTGGACCATTTTCTTATACCATACCCAAAAATTAACTCGAAATGGGTTAAGGACCTAAATATGAGATAGAAAGAAAGAAAGAAAGAAAGAAAGAAAGAAAGAAAGAAAGAAGCCTGAATCTGTAAAAATCCTAGAGGAGGGCAAAGCAATAATTTCTCTAACATGGGCCATAGCAACATTTTTCTAGATAATGTCCCCTGAGGCAAGGGAAACAAAAGCAAAAATAAACTATTGGGACTACATCAAAATAAAAAGCTTCTGTACAGCAAAAGAAACAATCAACAAAACTAAAAGACAACCTACTGAATGGGAGAAGAGATTTTCAAATGATATATCCAATAAAGTGTTAGTGTCCAAAGTATATAAAAAACTTATACAACACTCAAAACCAAATAATCCAATTAAAAAGTGGGCAGAAGACATGAATAGACATTTCTCCAAAGAAGAACTGCAGATGACCAAAAGACACATGAAAAGATGCTCAACATCCACTCATCATTAGGGAAATACAAATCAAAACCATATCATCTCATACCTCTCAGAATGGCTAAAACCAAAACCACAAGAAACAATATGTGTTGGTGAGGATGTGGAGAATTCTCATGCACTGCAGGTGGGAGTACAAACTGGTGCAGACTGGTGCAGCCACTGTGAAAAACACTATGTAGTTTTCTCCAAAAGTTAAAAATAAAACTGCTCCATGATTTGGTAATTTCACTACCAGGTATTTACCCAAAGAATACAAAAACACTAATTTGAAGGGATACATGCACCCCTATGTTCACTGAAGCATTATTTACAATAGCCAAATTATGGAACCAGCCCAAGTGTCTGTCTATATATATATATATATATATATATATATATATATATATATACACACACACACACACACACACACACATACATATATATGAAATAAGTTAGAGAAAGACAAATATCATATGATTTTCCTCATATGTGGAATTTAAGAAACAACACAAATTAACAAAGAAAAAAAGAAAGAAACCAAGAAACAGACTCTTAACTACAGAGAACAAACTATCGGTTACCAGAGAGGAGGTGGGTGAGGAGATGGGTAAAATAGGTGATGGGGATTAAGAGTATACTTATCAAGATGAGCACTGAGTAATGTATAGAATTGCTGCATCACTATATGGTAAACCTGAAACTAATATAACACTATATTTTAATTATACTGGAATTAAGATTGAAAAAGAGATAGTATTAAGTAACTTTAAAAATCTTTTAAAAGAATGATGCTGAAAACTCAGCTTAAGAGTGATTTCAAAATTTTATCCAACAACTTAACATTTTTTTACCATTATTATGTGATAGATACTGTTGTAATATCTGGGTAATTAATGTTCATAAAGGCAAACGCTTTATTGTTTTATGGAACTGACTTCTCAGTGGAGGAGAAAGAAAATAAATAAGAGGGATTAGGTTTGTAGTAAACTGCTAGTGATATAGGCACTAAGTCAAAAAAGAGAGCAGGGTAAGAGATTAAGAAATGTCGGAGAGAGATTTTGTAATTGTGGCCAATTATCTCATTCAAGAGTTCACATGCGAACAAATATTTTGAAGATCATGGTGTGTTCAAGGGATTTCTTAATTGAGAATGAGTGGTCAATAAAGCAGGAGGGAAACTGAGGTTTTGGTATCATAAAAGACAAGGGATGACTGTGCACTGGGACAGAGGGAGAGAAACAGAGATGTACTTGAAATCAGAGGTAAGAGGGGTACAGAGCTTTCAAGGCCTTACAGGTCATTTTAAAGCTTCTGGTAAATCTAGGTCTTAGAGAAAGCCCGTCAGAATTAATGAATGAGAACGATCCCTCTTGTTTCAATGTTCAGCCACTACAGGTTCAATCCTATGTTAGGTCTCAGGAAAAGAGGCAGGAATTAACAGTAAAGGATGACATTTCATTGAAATCTATGCATCTGTTTAGAGTGTTGAAATTTTCTGTTGTTCGTGATGCTGATAAAACTATATAATGAATTTTATATGTTACATTTATTAAGCACTCAATTAAGGACAGTGGCTTTTAAGCTGCTTTTGGTTAAAAGAGTGTACTAGCATTAACAAAATTCAAACATATACCAAAAAAAATACATATTCCAAGCATTTCTGTCAAGACTGCCACTTCATGAGGTACAAATATTTTTGTCTCGAAAATGCAATGCATAAGTGCCAAATGCACTAGGTGTTTGAAATTTATGCTGCAGAGTATCATGATTATCTGATGCTGAAATATCCAGGGAGAATTCAGTTCGTTCTATACTCAAATCAGTGTGAATCTCTTACAAATTTTATACAAAATGAGGCCATTTATGCTACAGTACATTCATATGTGGCTTCAGTATATGATGAGATTCTTTAGTGTAGCTTGAAATGAATTTTAACTAAAGGTATCAAGCCTTATTTGAGTTACTTTTATTCATCAATTGTCCATTTAAATAGAATGAGATAATTCTTCTCTTAGAAAATTTTATTACTTCAAAGAACAGAATATTGCTAATAATCATAAATTTAACTTCAAATGAAAATATGTTTTTTAGAGTTATTTTTCAGCAAGCACAGACCTCAGGAGATTTTTTGCTCTGCTCACAATTTCCCCAGTATATCCATTAATTAATTAACAACAAAATATCCATAGTGTATATTCAGTATACACAGTCTTAGTTTTATTTTATTCAAATCAGATTACTAGTGTGAGGGAATAGGACTATAAATCAGAAATTATGGTCACCTTTTCCAGATTTAAATTTTCATAGAAAAACTGTGAGCTGGTAAAGAATAATACTGCTAAGAATTTAGTTCCTGGGTTTCTTCAATTCTACTTTTTAAAGTCATGGTGCTTTCAAATAAATATAAATTATTATTCTAATTCCCTGTTCTTTTAGCTCCTTGAAACTGTTTTCTCCTATGATCTTGTTTTCCACCATAACTCAGCCTCTCACTCCCATGGTCACTACCAAGATCTTGCTATTACCAATAATTCCATACATACGCTATAATGTCAATGTGTTCCATTCTATGACCAGTTATATTTTATCATTTAATTTTTTAATTTTTATTTTTAAGTTTATTTATTTTTTTATTTTAAGAGAGAGAGAGCAAGAAGGGAAGGGGAAGAGCCGAGCAGGCTCCTTGCTGTCAGCGCAGAGCCCAACGGGGGGGCTCAGTCTCAGGAACCATGAGATCATGATGTGAGCCAAAAGCAAGAGTTGAAAGCTTAACAACTGAACCATGCAGGCACCCCCCTGCCTTTTTTTAAAGTTTATTTATCATTTTAGCTATAATCTTCAGCTACCCTGAACCCAGCAATCTTTCCATTCCAACTAGACCACGATCCTACTATGTTTTCATCCTCTAAACCTCTTCAAGTCCAGATCCCGCTCTTGCACACTTCATATTTCATGGCCAATCACTGTAATCACTCTGCCTGAAAACTTTAACTTCCCTTGCCCATCTCCCTGTTGTAAAATCACAGCACTAGTCAGTTGTAACTTGCTACCCTCTTTGCACTGCACTCATTCAGCTGAATGAGGAACAGGGCTTTGCTGCTGTCAGGCAGTCATGTTCTACACCCTTTATTCCTCACATCTCCAGATGACTATTTTACATGCTTTCCTATCTCCTGAAACCTCCAATACTTCCTCACCTGATCTGCATTCTCTGATGATGGTATTACTGACCAATTAACTGAGAACACTGAGGTAATCTGAAGAAAAATTCTAGAAATTACCAACATTGTATTCACTCACCTGAAATCTTCATCCATAAGATCTCTCTTTCCATCTTTTCCTTAAGCCGATTTTCCATTTATACACAAGATGCTATCTCCTCCCACCTATCTAATGATTATCTGTGAATTCTGTGAATAATTCTTCCCTCTCTTTTCTACATCATGCCTTCCATACTCTATCATTCCCCTCAGCATAAGAATAGCCTATTATTTTCCCCATTTCTTTTACAGTTCTTCCTCGATCAGCTACTTTTTGTTACCATTCTTCCTCCATCAGCTACTTTTTTTTTTTTTTTACCATTCTTCCTCCATCAGCTACGACCCCACTTCTTCACTCTCCTTTCTAACAAAGCATCTCAAAGGAGTTGTCTTTTTTCACTGTCTGTAATCTTTTTAAAAACAGTCCACTTGATGTGTTTGTTAAAGTCACCTTATGTCTACCATATTGGTAAACATATTTTCAATTTCTAGTGCTCAACTCAATCAATGCTCAGCTTTTATCAGCAGGATTTTACACAGTTAACCCCTTTTTCCTCCTGAGTGCACTTTCTTCCCTCTGCTTTTATGACACCAAACACTCAGTTTCCCTCCTGCTTATTGACCATTCATTCTTAATCTTTCCTGATGGTTCTTTCTTTCCTCCCTAACCTCCTCAGTTTGAAGTGTCCCGGGGCTCAGACTTCTTTTCAGTAGCTGTAATATTTTCCAATCTTGTCTACACACCTACCTTTTATTACCTGCTAACACTTCTAGTTCAGAACATTCTACTGAACTCCATATTCATAGGTATATTATGCTGCCTGCTTGACATTTCCACTTGGATGTATGCATAATAGAGATTTTAGTTGTTTCAAACAGTTTAAAATTGCATTTTTGCTCCCCCCCCCAACCTACTCTCCTCAGTGTGTCCTTTCTCAACCAATGACGACTGTGCCACTACAGCTTGCTAGAGTAAAAAGAAAAAGGAAAATCACAGAACCATTCTTGACATTCTTTATTTCCCTATATTAAATCTTTTAGAGAACCTGTGGTCTCTATCTTCAAAATACACCTAGAATCATTAGTTCTTTCCAACTCCCCTATTCCAACACGTCCCTGGTTAGTGCAACGTGCATCTCTAGCCTGATTTACTGCAATCGTCTCCTAACAGATCTTCCTTCCTACTTCTATCTTAACACCCGGGAATCTCTTCTTAATACAGCAGTCAGAAGGTTCATTTAAAATGTAATTCACATCATCTCACTACTCTGCTCAAAACTATTCAGTGATTCCCATTTCACAAAAGCAAAACCTACAGGAATCTATAAGGCCCCACGTGATCTCCCTCAGTTACATTTTTAAATCCAAGGTCGTTCCTATCCTTCTCTCTCTAATTCATTCACACAAGCCTTCTTTCCAGGACCTGAATATAGCAGGCATCTTCTGCCACAAAGCTTTCCCACAGATTGAGTGTTCTACCTCAAATCCTTTTCCCCTGGATATCTGCATGGCACACATTTGGGTTTTTACACACAAACTGCCATGTCACTAACCCTCCTTTGACTAGCGTATTTAAAATTGCAAACCAAGGGTGCCTGGGTGACTCAGCCAGTTAAACATCCAGACTCTTGATTTTGGCTCAGGTCATGATCTCACAGTTAGGGGATTCAAGCCCCACCTCAAGCTCTGGGCTGACAGTGTGGAGCCTGCTTGTCTCTCTTCCTTCTCTCTCTGCCCCTCCCTGCCTCTCTCTCTTTTTCTTTTTCTCAAAATAAAGAAACTTAAAAATAAATTTTAAATTGCAACCTGTACCATCCCTGGCCCTCTCAACACCCTCAGTCTTCTCTATGCTTTTCCCCTATAGCTCTAACTTACATTCTAACTTACTTATTTGCTTTTAAATTATGCTTTTAGTGTCATTTCTATTTTTTCTAATAGAGTTTAGCAGAGAAGCAGGAATATTTGCTTTACTAATGTATCTTAATTATATACAGGTTTCTTGACATGTGATAGACACTTACTTCTTTTTACTAAATGAAATAGCAATAGCTAATATTTAATGAGCATTTAATATCTGTCAGACACTGTATTAAGTGCCTTACATGTACTACATGCCTATGTACATGTACCACTAACGTGTACATGGGTACTACTATATTTTCTGTTTCGTCAGAGGAGAAAACTAAAGTACAGAGAATTCTGTAACTTGCTTAAGGCTACATAGATAATAAATTGGGAAGCTGGTATTCACATCCAGGCAGTCCAGCTCTGGCATCCAAGATTGTAACCACATATATACTCTCATACTAGAAAGTAGGAAAGCTGAGATTGGAAGACAAGCAGTCTGATTCCAGAGCCCACATTATTAATGACCAACATATATTTCATTCACTCCTAGGCCCTTAGCAATAAATGAGGGCCCAGTGGCCACCTGAATTTGCTCTTTTTCAGTTCTATTAAGTTGTCAACAGGCACTAGAAAGAAAGAGTAGAATGCTATAAATGTATTTAATGTTCTCAATGACTTTGAGATATAAGGACCTCAATTAACATCCTATGCTTTATGAAGCCATTAAATCTATGTCTGCACTGAATGCTACTCTAAGTGACATGTAAGCATTAACAAGTATGTGTATGAACATAAGCATGTCACTTAACTACTCTAGGCTGTATGAGTTATTTCATCAACATGTGACAAACCTGAATTCTAAGAATTTAAAATTTCCAATCTTAAAATGTTATGGTCACAGGTGACAACAATGAATTTACACAATACCTCTACCTTTCCTTTTTTTACTTTATACCTTTATTTTTTCCAAAGTAACAAGAATAATGTAAAGCAAAATTTACTTTTACATTGTCATCATAATCTTCATTATCATCATTATCATCATCATCATCATCATCATCACCATGGACACCTGTTTCTCATGAATCCACATACTAAATGTGAAACTTACATCAGCATTCATATGCTAATAAATATATTCACAAATGATAATGATGAGAGGGAATGAATTTGTAGCAAGAATTTCAATAAATTCTATTTGCAATTTTTCCTCTTTTGGGACTATGATTATAATTTCTCCTTTAGAGCTTATCTCATTAGGAAAAATCACAATACATTGCTGAAATTTGTTAAATATATCCATAACAGTTGCAAACTGTATGTTTATGGACTTTGAAGATGCACAGATATGTTGTTTTTAAGTGAACACCTTCAAGTCCTAATTTCTTTATAAGTTTTATGAGAAAGTTCTGTAAAAGTGTCAGATAATGAAGGAAGTAAAATCTACCATAGAAAAAAGAGATTCATGAAAACATCTGCTAAGAATTTTGCATGGATATTTAAGGAGCTTACACTGAACATTTTCAGGGCATGCTTTTGTTTATCAAGGCTATCTATGCAGGTTCACTCATAAATAATTGAAATTTAATTTTCCTTTCCAGCATAGTCCCAATTTAGATTTAAGTGTCCCAAACAATGTAACTCACGGTTTTCTTCCTGACAAGAGTACACTTCAAAAGCAGCTGCTGTCATTTGGAAGAAAACTTGAGCATAACTACACATTTTATCTTTCATTTTATGTTTCCTAGTGGAGGCAGAAATTCGAACAGAAGCTGCCTTCACACAAATATAAATTATAAAATGATCATGAGATTTTGATCAGCATTTTTGAAACATATGACTGATATTTACTATAGAGCTTATCATAGAATTTGACATTCATGGTGCGTAATAGTCTTTAATATTCTCAGTCATTGTTTATTTACCGAAGTATATGAGAAATGTGTTGGTTGCTACATTTTAAAATGGACACTAACAAATTTTTTTTATATAATTTGTGTTCCCAATCTTGAAAGGTTATTTTCATTTAAAAAGTTCATATGGATATAAATGCATACACACCTATAAATTATATTTTTATAGGTCAAAATTGGTCAAATATTATACATATATTTGTATATACATGATGTTTGGGGTTTGGGAATGGTTTTAGAGGAATCACATTTTTACAAAATGATTTTATCGAACTTTACCCAAGATTAAATAGTATTGAAACTGGACAATACAAAATCACAGAATTTAGACTTATATTTCACTCTGTCCTATATTAAAATCAGATCTGCATATTCACTTTCCAAATAAGAATGTAATATATGTATAAAGACTATTGAATAGTGTGAGGATATGAATGATTCACAGTATGGTAGTTATATTGAGCTAATAGAAAACATTGAATTGTCAGGTCAAACTCTCAGAAATCAGACATCTTTGCAGAATATTAAGCTTTACTTGTAAATACAAGGACATATATCTAGATCTAGATCTAGTCAAAAGGCAGAGGCAAAGCAGGAGATATTGGGATATGTGAGGTGGTTCTCTAGGTACTTTTTTTTTTCCACATTAGACACGTACTTTCCCTAATTTTTACATTCTCTATGTCAAGTAGACTGGTCATTTTATATGACAGGGATCATTTAGATTTTGAAACATCTCCACATTATACCTCAGATGTTCAACTAGCTTATGTGACATTTTCAAGGTCCACTCGCAGAGGAAGGATCATATATACCCTATATTTGAGTGTGTCTGAATTGGGAATAAGTGTCTTTGGTGTTCACCCAGTTGAACTATCCTAACATCAATTCCTACAATTTTTTAAATTGTCTTCCATTTCTCTCACTGAGTCTCAGACACTTCCTGAGCCAAACTAGTGCCTGGAATCATAATAACATAAACTGCTCTATTTCACCCCCTTTTCCCACATAGTGGATGTTGGCTCCAAAGTAATCTTCTCACCAAGTTGTAGTCTGTCGAACTGTTCCTCACAAAGAACTAGCAAGAAACACACTGTTATCAACCACCTAAATATTGCCTTTTCCTGGAAGTTTCTTTTGATATTACCCCTTCCCCTAGCCTCTTCCCAAATCAGATTCCCTAAAAACTCAATGCAGCAAACCAGACCAGCCTTCTGTTTCCATGACATTTTATACACTGCTCTCCTGTTTCAATCTCTTCCCTTGGGGGCCAGATTTATGGCCATGATCATTTTTCTGGCCCTTACAGTTTCTCTATTATTTCCCCACGTTGAACCAATCCTGCTAGGAATTCCCAACTTAATGTAGTCTTAATAAACGACCTATGTTTCTAAAATTAGAAATACTTTTGGTGTATATACCAGTCGCTATTAACCAAAGATAACAGAATTACCGAGGAGGTATACTTTAGTTAGAATAGTAAAAAAGATATCCAGTCCACTCTTTACATTGCTTACTTAGAAGTACAGAAGACAACTTCATCTCAAGGAATACTGAAAAATTTATACACAAAAAAATTATATGCACATATAAATGCATGTATACGTCTATGCAAGACACTGTTTTAGGTGCTGTGAGTGATAGAAAGAATGAAAGGACATGATTGCCATTTTGATACCCTGAAAATAACAACTGTAACACTCTGAATTCCATATTTGCATTCATTCATTGAAAGAGAAACAAAAATAGAAAGTATTGATATTTTTAGTTGACGTTTGATATATAGTAAGTAATATTGGAAAATAATTTGTGAAATAAGATCTGTTTCAAATACCCCTTTTTAATAGCCACAAGGAGTGTTACTACGACACGTACTTCTACTATAATCTTCCAAAGATCAAGTTTAAGATCATCATAAAATCACTAAAACCAGACAAAATTTATAATGCTTTAAAAACCAATATATTTGTGCTCCCCTTCTTAAAAAAATAAGACCTCTTGTATTTTTCAGGAAAGCATTTGTCCTTTTGAGTTTGTCTGAAAAGATTCAGACACACTTGATGATTCAGACCCTCGAAGCAGGGAAGCTCCTGTATCCAGGGAAACCAGTCTGGGTTGCCAGGTCCTAACGTTAAGACAGGAGGAGCCCTGCTGTCTGGGATGTAAGGAAGCAATCTGCTATCCATCTCTTTTAGTGGAGGCTTCTTTGTGCCTGTGATGCCTCCTGACCCATCTGGAAACACAACTGTGCCCCTTGTCATGTTTGTTATAGACCACCTCACTGCCTACCTACAATCCACCCATGGAGATGATGGTCATAATCAAAAGCCAACTTTTTCAGATCTGTGCTGATGTCTGGGGCACCACATGCAAAGCAAGGAAACAACAGCAGGAACAGCAGTTGTGTCTTTTGAATCATAGTGAGAAACTTCTACACTCTCCACTTAGCAGCTGCTTTCTTGGAGTCACTGAGCCAAAAGCACTGGCCTGGGTTCAATACAGTGTGAGAACTTAAGCTCTAGAATCAGAACGATGGTGGTTTGAAGTCTGACTGTGTCATTTGCCACCTGTCAGATCTTAGTGAATTACTTAGCCATGTTGAAGCTCCGTGATCTTCTCCCATAAGTGAGGGTAAACATAGAGGCTAATTTATAGTAATGCTGGGTGGATTACATAAGACAGTGTATCTAAGGGGCTTATTATAATGCAGGAATGAATAATAAGTACTTTGTAAGGACATCTGCTAATATTTTTGTGGTGTGCTCACCCCTTCACTTTTCTTTCACTTCTGAGTACACAGAAAACTATAAGTAGCCAACTATAGTGGAGAATATGATTTAGGACCAAGGCTAAAAATGTATTTTCATGATGCCATGCAAATCTCAGGCATGGGATCTGCAATCTCTGATGTGTATACAGAAAAACAGAGCAAGATAACTGGGTCTTCAGAACAAATTCCAAGCCTGTTCACATGGACCTAGAATGAGGCTGTGGGCTTGACTCTCTCACTGAGGTTTGGCCTGATGGAGATACTTGACTCTCTCACTCAGGTTTGGTACAGATGGAGATAAATGATTGATCCCAAATACTTAGCTCCTGTCTGGCCTTGCTTACCTAGATTATGACTGGGGAAACAGTCTGTGCCTATTCTCTTTTGAGAGAAGAATGAACAGAGAGGTATGACTCTGTCTTGTAAAGGAAAGATCCTGATTTTTATTAATCCATGAGGTGAAAAGAGCAAAAAGAATGAAGGAGAGGAAAGAAGTGTTGTGTTTTAATGCTAATTGATGTCTAAAAATGTGGATCCTCTAATAAATTAGTGGAATCAGACTCTAGACCTTTCATTCCTTTATAGAGGTGAAGATAAGAGAGGAAGGAGATGACAGTTTCCTTCCTAATATTCTCTGCATAGGGAAAGATTTCTTTTTTTTTTTTTTTTTTTTGGAAAGATTTCTTTACTTAGATAGACCAAGACACCTTCATAAGCAAAGAGGCATAGTGTCTTCTTTCCATTAATCACATGTTACATAGATTGATGAAGAAATAGATTTCATAATCATTATCATCTCATGATTATAATTATTACCTTTAAAATATTTACCCAATTAACAGAGATCTTTGCTCACTTTGATCTTTCATTTCAGGACAATTCTGAAAAAGAACAGAATTTCATCTAGGACAGTAAAAAATGACAAAAATTAGAGTCACTGGTAGCCAGAGTTCCTCCCTCGATATTCTATGAAACATTCCATGATTGATATCAACGTGGACCTTGCAGGCACAATATGGTCCCAGCAACCACCTGTCACTCTCTTTGTGCACTCAGACAGAGGGAGTCTAGCTGGCTTTGCTCTTATGAAGCACCCATATTCCTGTTTGTTACTGCCACTATAAAGTAAACACACATCTGAAATATAAACAATGTTTTATTATCTAATAAAGGAGAACCTGCCAGAAATGAAAGATGGCATGAATTGTAAAATGCACCCTTATTTTATATCATGTTAAAAAGCTTCCAATCAAAAATATGTCAATTAAAATACTACCCAATACCTCCTAATCATATCAACTGTGAGATTTAAAGTTAAGGTTTTAAGATGTGTGAAAAAAATCTATCTTGGAATTAATGAGATGCAGTTCATCATATAGTACATAATATGCATGGTTATATCTGGCTTGTGCATGTCATTATTACTATATGAATATAACTTAATATTAGTCCCCATCTATTTAAGTAATACAAACACTAACTGAGGACCCACAATTCACTAGCACTGTGCCACATTTTGCAGAATGAATAGCAACATGTCAATGTAAATTATCATTGTAGGGGTCATTCTCCTATTTGAGGAAACATTCCAATAAAATGACAGCCTAAGGAAAATCGAAAATGTGTGGTTGGTGACATTACAATAGTTCATGCAGTGCAAAAGCTGTTGGAAACAATCAAGAAAATAAAATAGATAAAGCAGGTGAAGAGAAAAGCACCATTTTTTTTTCAACAATGATGTTTACTGAATTTCAATATTTGGTTGTAGAATGCACTGACCTTAAATGCAGCAATTATTCTACTACTATGTTCGTTATAGGCATTTTGTATGCCCTGTTTTGTTCTTCCATTTTGGTGAGAGGAGGTGAAATACTTCTTTTATGACTAGGCAGTAGAATATCTGTTAATCCCTGAACTTTGTCCTTGCTTAATATAATTTTTTTTTAAGTTTTACTTAAGGTAACTTACCTCAACCAAATTTTATTTGGTTTGCATTTAAAAAAATTATTGTTTGAAACATCTTACCAAAGTTATGGACTGACACATGTTTGTAAATTGAACAGGAGTAAGTAAAGTTTGTTCCAATTTTTAAATATATAATATGTTTAACAAGATGGGTCTAGTTAAATAATAGTCATATGAAATTAAGAATCAAGAAGTCAACTAATGCATGTGGTGAAGGGTGCAGTTAATGAATTTTACAAAGTTCTTGGTCTTGAACTTATAGGAATGGGATTTCAGCATTTTTATGTCTAGGGCCAGGGACATGTTAGGCCCTATTTAATTTGCTTTTATAAGCCAGGCTTTTTAAATTAATTAATTAATTAATTAATTATTATTTTTTTTTTTTGTTCTATGAGAACAGCATTGGTTTAGATTACCCAGGTGGTAACTTTTGGTCTAAAAATTTGAAAAATCCATAGACTCTTTGATGGTTTTCTATAAGAAAAATAACAGAGCTAGCTAAAGAAAACTCCTGATTTTTATTCCATATTATATGAGTTTGGAGTTTGAATTATTTATTGTTAGCAAGATTTCTCTCTCCATTTTGAACATGTGGCACATATAAAAATTTCCCCAATAAGATGACTTACCAAACTAAAACTCTATCTAGTACCTTGTTTGTTCTAAAAACATCTTTTGTGTATGCATTTATATACATTTGTATCATAAAAATTAGTATAAACCCATTTAAATAATCAATTTGAACACAGACACATGTGTGTATATCAAATGATTTTCATACTTTGCATTTGGCAATGGAAACTAAAGGTTGCCTTTGGAGTTCTCCAAAATAGGTGAGTCACCAAGTGTCCTATGGTCCATGAATTCTGGACTCCATTTAGATAGTGCCCACAACTCTTAAAGTAAACTAAAATGAAAAAATAAAAGAAGCTAAGTAATTAAAAGCTTGGTTAGAAGGAGATTGTCCAGTTTTAACATTAATTGTAGTTAATATTAGTAGCATTTTATTTATAAGGCTTAACACTCAAGATAACTGTATATATTAGGTGCCTATTTCCCTTATTTTATAGAAGAGGGAACTAAGTCATGTACGTAGACAGTATTAGAGGCTATATGTCAAACCTATATATTTTAGCTTTAAAGATTATTCTCTTCCCTACTAGAATATCTTGGCTTTATATGCTTAGAAAGCATATGAAATAATAAGTCACCACTGTATTTTTGCCCATGACAACTCTATACAGAGTCCTCAGATAGCTTACACATATAACAATATCCACTTAACCGTACTTAGATAGCACTCAATTAAATTATAGGCACCATTAAAAATATTTTTTTGGCTCATTGGGCTGCCTGGGTGGCTCACTTGGTTAAGCCTCAGACTTCAGCTCAGGTCATGATCTCATAGTTCTTGAGATCGATCCCTGCCTCAGGCTCTGTGCTCACAGCTGGGAGCCTGGAGCCTGCTTTGGAGTCTGTGTCTCCTTCTCTCTGCTCCTCTCCCACTCACACTCTGTCTCTCTCTCAAAAATAAATAATCATTAAATAATGTTTTAAATAAAAAAAACATTTTTGGCTCACCATTTCAAATTATACTCAAAATAAAGCTTTCCCATTTGCTTGTCTTCCCTAAATATGATATTTTAATTTTCCTACATCAGAATAATAATCTTTCTATAATCATTGCACTTAGAGATGGCCATCTGATTTCTAGCTGATTTATCTTGCTTGTATGTAATTACTGTGTGCCAGGATAATTTCCAGGATATTTTTTAAGGCAAGGGTAATTAAGTCACAAAACTTACAAGTCAAATTGTTTTTTAAACACTGTGTTACAACAGTAAAAGATCTTTTAAAAAGTGATAACAAAACTGCTCTTATTTGTAACTCCTTTAGCCCAAGAAGAGTGAATTTTTAATTTTCCATTTTGTTTTCTAAATTCTATTCTTTACAAAAGTGTTCTTTCATTTTTGTGTCATTGCAAAACTACCTTAAATATAGCAGTCATGTCACTATATTCAGGGATTTTCATCAGTTGTCACCACCCTAGGATCTCTAGACATCTTACTCTTGTACTCAGCTTTTCTGGCTTCATAATTTGTGGTGTGCTCTAATTGCAACATTACTGGGTCAGCGGTACAACCGACTTATTCCAAAATACCAAAATGACTTTCTAACATTAGCCATTTATATAAACTTTGTATATTCAGTTCTATCTGCCAATAATACTTTGTTTCTTTGCACGTCAGGACTGTCAGTAGAGAATGAGTCCTCTGAGAGAAGAGATCATATCTTATTTGCATTTATTTTTCAACTGCTCTATGCTTCAACTTCTAATCATTTTTATACGTACTCAAACAAAGTTTTTAAAAAAATCCTCAACACTTCACGTATATGTATATACACACAGACATAAAGAGAAAAAGGAAATATATCACAGAATTCAAGCACACACACACACACACACACACACACACACACACACAATCTATCGTATACTAAAACTTCAGAGGAATAGTCTCCTAAATAAAATACTAAGGGATCTGGATAAAGAAATACCTTCCATGAATGGAAACTTTCTGCTTCAATAGAGATAATCTGACTGGGAAAGAAGTAAGGGGTGTTCTTGGCTGATTCCCACAGATAACTTCAAACTCAGATAAGATAAAGCTATACTAATCTGAGAAGCATTTGTGTTTGTGAATTAGCAGCACTGAGATTTTGTGAAAAATGTAAAGAGAAAACAGTTGAATATTTGGTTATCGCAGGTCAGTTCATGTAGAAAGGCAGATAAAAAAAGAAAATGTAATGGAAAATAAATAAGACAAGAGATTAGCACTACCTCTACCTAATATTAGATGTATTATACCACTACAAGATGCTAGAGGTACTAGCATAAGAAAAGATCAAATGATGAAACAGACTTGAAAACACAATAATAGTTCATATCACTTTCAAGAATTACATTAAATAAAGAACTACAGATCAATTAAGAGGAGACATTGAGTGAATAAGCTTGTGATAAATATATCCAATATAATCTAAACACCTGAAATAACACAGATCAGTCATGTTAAAAATGAATAAAAATTAAAAAAATCATCAGTAAAATCTTTTGAATGATTAATTTAAAGTCTGAAGAATGAGAGAGTGACATCAGCAAGATGGTGGAAAAAGAAGTCACAAACCCTCTTCCCTACCATGGAGATACCAATTCAGTAATAGAGAGACCTATTTCTTTTGTGAGAAATCTAGAACAGAGTTAAAAGGTTCTTGCATCTGGGATGAATTTGAAACCAGTTATACTGAATCTGGCAGGAAAATCTGTGGCACACTCTCACCATGGTCCCTCCCTCTGGCACAGTGCCATGTGATGAAGAGAAAAACAACTCTGTCTTCTTCCTGGGGAGGAAAAGAGAAGTTTGGGCTGTATATCCAATGTTCTGACATTTTTAGGGGGCTATCTGAAGCACTGGCTCTGTCTCATGGCTCACAGTGATGTGGTTTTGGAGTGAGACAAGGGGTCTGGCGCTGATGGCCAAGAAAGAATTCTTAACACGTCTTGGTGCAAAGATGTCTTTGGTGATTCTATTAAAGCATGGGGACAGGGCCCATAAGCAGAAAGAGCTGCACTGGGGGTGTGATGGGTGACTGATTATATACTGTGGAGTTGGAGGAGATAAAGGCAAAAGGAAAGTTTCCAAAAGGACTTTCATATGCTAAAGAGGACTCATAAGATACCAGAAGCCTTGCTCTTATGAGACTAAGGTTGTTTTCTCTCTAGTAAGGCATTAAGACAAGACAGTTGGCAGTTTACTGAAGGATTGTTGTACTCTGCCTGTCTCAAATATTTGCCGATGGGCCACAGGTTATAAAAAAAAATTTGATTTTATATATATTTTTGTCTTGCCTTTGTTTCCCACATCACCATGGAGGGGAAGGTGATATTAGGGCTCCAGGAAATTGAGTCTATGGGTTTCTGGAGGTTAGGCTATTGATAAGATTACTTTTTTCCTGTAATTTACTAAGGCATTTGTAAACTGATAGAGACTCACATCCTACATGACTATGATCTCCATTGGTTAGCCATTGGTTATTCCCCTTTCCTTTGTTCTTGGGCAGCCAGGAGCACCTAGAAATGTCACATATCCCACCTGGTGTGTGTGTGTGTGTGTGTGTGTGTGTGTGTGTGTGTGTGTTGCGGGGGGAGAGGGGTGTTGTTAGCTTGCCTTATGCTCCCTCATCAAAAGTACCAGGAGATCAGGAATTCCCTAGATACATGGAGACCAGTGAGAACAAAAAAGAGGTGGGCACCATAATGCTGCACACAGACACTGATACAGCCCACAAGCCCTCCCATGAGGGAGAAAGACATGAGCAGAGCATGTATTCAATGCTCCCACTTTCTGAGGGGATTCCTGAGGAATTGGTTTCCATGCAGCCTGACTTGGGGTGCAGATGAGGCCCAGCATGCTCTGGATACCTGGGGGCCACTGAGAATAAAAGAAAAAAAAACTGAGCAGCATACTCATAAAATGAGAAACATATTAAATGATATTTTATATAATTTAATCTCAGTAAGACTTTTTTTCTTATTAGAATTAGAAAGAAACACAAAAGAACATAGCTATTTTGGATCGGAGACTTTAGATACCTTTACTATATGTGCTGTCGAAGCAAGGACAAACTTTAGATCCTTTAAAGACTCATTATTCTTCCAAATATTTTTCAAATGTTGGCAAATAAGCATATCTTACATTCAAACAGGAAAATAAGCAAAATAAAATATAAGAAAAATCATTTATATGTTATAAAATAAATTATATGCTTTAGCTATAGATCTTTCCCATTGTATTTGGAAATACCCATTTCATGTTATCTGCATATCTCCAACATAATAGTGGAAGTGCTAAAACATATTTGTAAATTCCTTGATATAACATTCATTAAGAAATGAAGTCTGTACCCCTTCTTTTTGAATTTAGTGACTTCCTTGTACCTAGTAGAAAGCAGCAGAAGTTACAATCTGCGACTTCTGAACATGTCCCTTAGGATGCTTACTCTGGAGGCAGCAGCCATTGTGTAAGAAGTCTGGCCACCTTGAGATTGTCAGGCTGGGAAGGCCATATTTTGGCACTCACATCGACAGCCCCAAATGAGCTCTCAGCAGACAGTCACTATTAATCCCCAGACAAGTGAGTTAGCCATTTTTGTATGCCTGCAGTCCCAATCAACATCTGAGTGCAACTGTGTAAAATACTTCAAGTTACCATTGCCCAGTTGAGTCATTATGGAAGCCTGGGGCAAAATAAAATCATAATTTGAGACACTAAATTTTGGTGTGATTTGTTATACAACAATAGTTGAGACACAATATTTCCACATAGGTAGTAATTAATCTAGTCGATACATATACAACAGTATTGAAAGGACTACAACATCAAAAGGTCATGGTGAATAATCAGGTATTCAACAAACATAGGTAATAAAAATATCTTAATCTGCTTTATCCACATTAACTCTACTGTTTTAATAAGCAGTTCTAGCAATCGTCATTTGTATTAATAAACAATCACTATTCCACAATGTGCTTTCTTGTCCCAAACACAATATGTGTTTTAAAATAAGACCTTCTTTTGGAGGCACCTAGGTGGCTCAGTCGGTTGAGCATCTGACTGTTGATCTGGGCACATGAGGTCATGATCTCATGGTTTGTGAGTTCGATGGAGCCTGCTTGGGATTCTGTCTTTCCTCCATCTGCCCCTCCCCTGCTAACACTCTCTCTGTCTCTCTCAAAATCAATAATAAACTCAAAAAAAAAAATAAAGAAAATAAGATAAAAAAAATAAAATTAGACCTTCTTTTAAACTCTAGCTTACCACTTACTACTAATATTACTCTGGGATAGTTATTTAACCATTTTCAGGGAACTGGTTCCTTATATAGAAATTGATGAGGAAGCATGGGGCAAACTGAAGGCAGGCTGGCACACCCCCACAACCAGATGGAATATGTGTGATATTCCTCGGACACTCCTGGCTACCCAAAAACAAAGAAAAGGGGTTTAAGTGCTTGCCACGGTGATGTGGGCAAATGAGGCAAATGAAAAATTATATTCTCTTACTGCCTACAGCCCATTGACGAGTCCTTGAAACAGGCAATGTGACCTCCCTCTAGGACCTTAGCTGCCTGGATGATGACACTTTGCTAGGGCAAAAGAGAATCTCAGCTTAACAGTATCCCGACGTTATCCTGTAAGTCTACTTCCTTTATCTCAACTGCCCCAAGATATATGCTGGCAATCAGACTCCAAGCTTATGGCTCTGCTATATACATCTGAAGGGTCTTATGACTGGAGTTTTATTAAACGCTAATAAATGGCATTTCCCTAGCAACAGCTAGCCCCTCAAGGTCCTGGAAACCTTGCTTTCAAAATTTCTTAGAGACTTACTCTATCCCTGACCCTCTCCCAACCTGAAGGTATATAATAAGTTACCCGTCACAACCTCAGTGCAGTTCTTTCTGCCCACGGGCCCTGTCCCTGTGCTTTAATAAAATCGCCTTTTTGCACCCAAGACATCTTCAAGAATTCTTTCTTGGCCGTCAGCTCCAACCCCCGCCCCCCCACCATCACCCCAAAACTTCACAGAAATCATTGAAAGTTGTTGTAAGGATTAAGTAAAATTTTGTATATGAAGCAGTTAGTGTGACTACAATATAGAATATATTCACTGTGAATTATAAGGATGAAAATACTTCCTTACTGATTCAATGTAGTATATTTTAATGATGTTTTCAAGAGATGCAGCAAACGGCAACCTTTTGGATTAAGTAAATTAGTCACATCAGTGGTTCTGTAAAGAACTGATTTCTTTAAATTGTATTAATCTATACTATTTCTAATTATATTTCAAAACCATATGACTTTGTTAAATTATATCTAGTTGTTCTTTTCTTTTCTTTGTTTAACACGAAGAGCATATTGTATGAACACTGCCATCAGTGATTCTCTAATGGGGTAAAGTGCTGCCTTTAATGAAATAAAAGCAAAAACATCTAACTCATAACTGCGTGATAATCCTTTCAAGTTTTAAGGTATTTGCCATTTATTAGTTTAAAACTGGAACAGCTTAATAGATGAAGTTTTTTTTAATAGATTTATTTTTACTGTTTTTATTGAAGCACTTTTATGAATGAGATTTTTTTTTGTAATTTATTTTTCTGTCAACACAGATGATTTTCTCACAGACAAGCATGGACTCCTCATCACTATCACACACAAATTTAGGATTTAGTCAGCGAACGTACTGTAATAAAGCTCTATTAGCTATATTTAAATTAGATTATTTTTTCAAATAAGTGCAATTCTTAGATTTTTATTTTCAATTATCTGAAGTTGTTCTTCTAGTCCTATATTTAATATGAGTAAAATTCATTCGTTGTGATACCTGTTTATGTTCACCCACTTCAGAGTAAAATAATTCTGTTAACAAAAATCTGTTTTTATCATTTTTGTTACCTATCCACAGATCTTACATTAACGACTCTATTCCACAATTTTTTTCTATGTATTTATTATTTATTTATTCATTTATTTATTTAAAGATTTTATTTAATTTTTTAAGTAATCTCTATACCCAATGCAGGGCTTGAACTCACAACCCCAAGATCAAGAGTCCCATGCTCCACCTACTGAACCAGCCAGACACCTCAGTTTTTTCTTTTTAAAATGAATGTAATAATATTTATTTTGTGATGTTAGGGTATTAAAATAATTAAGCTCTTTAAAATACTTAAAACAATAGCTGGTAAAGGGTGTGAACACTTCAAAAGTGAAGCTTTGATTAGTATTATGAATATGTATATACACGTGTTAAAAATTATATTGCTATGTTATACACATTAAGGGCTCTTTGGAATAAAAGCCCATTTTAATATTATTATATATATAAGTATATACAGTCAACTATGCTCATGTATGTATTAGATTACATAGGTGATACTACATTCTACATACTATTTGTTCTATGTATAAAAATATATTACATGTGTATAGTATCTATAATAAATATCCATACTATTATCTATCTATCTATCTATCCCATTCATGAAGCCCTATTATCATTTTATGATAAAGTATTGACCAAAATGGCCTTAACATTTCCCTCAGCTTGATCAAACTTTAGATAAGATTCTTTCTGCCAGTAAGCCTGTGACCTTTCTCCAATCCTTCACCTTTACAGAATCTACCCCTAAACACAAAGGCCTCTGACCTCCCTTTGCTTTAAGCATCATTTACTTCAGAAAACTTGTAACTGCAAGTTTTTTCTCTTTCCTTTGAGATGTAAATCTTTTTAAAAGCTTCTTGCCCGTTTTACCAGGCAGAAATGTTTTTCTCAGGGACCTGGGAGGCACAGCTTTGAAATGTAATCATCAAGGAAGACAGCACCTTTTTCTTGCAGTATCTGTAGGAGAGTAGGAGCTGGATTTCAGCCACCTTTATCCAAATTGTGAAACTATATTCTGTCACCAAGTTATGAGAAAGGTTGCTTTACTTTTGGGTAAAGCCAATTAGCAAACACAGAAGGCCTTTGAACCACAAGCCTTAGCTCTTAAAAACTGATTTTTTTTTGCTTTGACAATATTTTGTTAATGAAAAGAAAGAGAAAAGGAAAAATTACATTCCTATAACATACATAGTAAAAGATCTTTGGGATTAAAGCCCCATTACAATCTTATCAGTTCTTTGTTTGAAAATTATAACTGAATAAGTAATTACTTCGGATCTGCATTGCACAGAATTGTGGCCAATTTTATCTAGAACTTATAATAAAAATCACAATTATTTAGCGAACAGGACATCCATGCAGAATATGTTGCTAACCATGAAATTAATGACCATTCCTGAGCACACTACCTAAGAAAAACCTACCTTCTACCCAAAGGCTTGTACTGATCTGCAAGTATCCTGTTTCCTTATATATGCATCTTGTTGTTTTTTTACTGTCTCCCTCATAGTCAGGCAGATTCCCTGGAGGCAGGGCCACTGTCTTTTTTGTTTATCATGATATCCTCAAGACCAGGCTCAATAGACACATTAAGTAAATATGAATTAATGCATAAATGACCGAGGGAAGAGAATCTGGAAAGTCAGTAATCAAGTATCTAGACAGCTTCTGTTTCTCATTTACTCTTTCTTTCTTACATCCTATTGGATTCTCAGCTTTCTTTCTCTTTAAGTTGATTTCACTTCCTCTGTGTGCACATAGCCTGAAATAGTCTCTGCAAAATTCCTGAGTTTATATAAACTTTCAATCCACTTTCAAAGATGATTGACTATATCTCAGACCCAATTTCAAACTCTAAGAGGAGAGAATCTGATGAATTTATTTTGGGTCAGTATTCATCCACAGAGCCGGCCAAATAAATAAAACCAAGTGTTAGCAACCTAATTATTGGGGAAATCGATCCCTATTGGATTAGAGAATGTCTCAGCAATATATTTTACATTTGTTGATGATGAGGGAGTGCTGGGCAAGCAGAGGGCAAAGTACAGGCTAACAGCATCTCCCCACCCCCAGGGTGGGATAAGTGTGATACTCCTCTGACACTCCTGGCTATCCAAGAACAAAGGAAAGGGGTTTAAGTGCTTGCCATGGTGATGTGGAAAATTAAGGCAAATGAAAAATTAAATTTCCTTAATGTCTACAGCCCATTGACAAGTCCTTGAAATAGGCCTCCTAAGGAGTCCAGCTGCCTCAGTGTTGACACTTTGCTAGGGGCAAAAGGGAATCTTGACTTAACATTATCCTGACCCTTCAGGATCCGGTAAGTCTACTTTAACATGTAAAATTTTTTGAAAACTTGCTTTATCTTAACTCCCCCAAGGTATATGCTGGCAATCATACTCCAAGTTTATGGCCCCCTGATATACATCTTAAGGGTCTCATGACTGAGGTTTTACTAAACAGTAATAAATGACATTTTCCTAACAGCAGCTAGTCCCTCAAGATCCTAGAGAGCTTGCTTCCAAAATACCTTGGGGACTTAATCTATCCCTAACCTCCTCCTAACCTGAAGGTATATAATGTGTTACGTGTCACAAACCCAGGGCAGCTCTCTCTGCCCATGGGTCCTGTCCCTGAGCATTAATAAAATTGCCTTTTTGCACCAAAGACATCTTCAAGAATTCCTGAAAAATTTCTTGGCCATCAGCTCTGAACCCCCACCATCACTCCCAAGACCCCATCAGCTGATAAACGATTAACACCACTATACTAGAATTTAAACGTGGCTGTCCAGAGTGTTGATAATGAAATTAAAAGGAAAGTTTTAGCATGGCCCCATTTTTTCCCCCATACCCATTCAGCCAGAATGAGATTTATGTTCCCTCCCCTTGTATCTGGTCTTTGTAACTGCTTGACCAATAGAATAAAGCATTTGTGACTTTAGGTCAGATTATGACTTCAGACCTTAAGGAACTGACCTCGTCCATGTTCTGTCCCTTAGGATTCTTGCTCCTGAACCCCAGCAATGAGGAAGAACAAGTGACCACATAGACAAGCCCATGTGAAAAGAAACAACCATCCAACAACTTGCTACCCATGTGAGTGAACCATCTTGGAAGTGCATTCTTTACCCCCAGTTGAGCTGTTTTAACTGACACAGATGAGTCCTATCCAAATTGCAGATTAATGAGAAAAATAAGTATTTTTTAAGCCAATGAAGATTAGTTGATTTGTTTCACCGCAGTAAATAACCATAACAATCCTAAACATTGCCCTGTTCTATGCTCAATTATTAATAGTGTATATATAATAGAATCTACCTGGATTTAATTCTCATTTAACCTCTGATTTTACTTTATTCAGTTAAACAGTTAATCACCTTAACTGTATCTTGCTATAATTATTAATTTGAATTTAGGTGTTGGGTGAAGGAAAAACTAGATGTTGGGTTTTTTGTTTTTTTGTTTTTTTTGTAAAGATCTCAAAAAATGCAATCAATAATTTTCTGTGTTATGTTTTGGGACATGCTCATTGGTAACAAAAAGTGCTTAACTGTGTCTTTTACATAATGATAATTCCTGATAATGACTGGTACAGCAGGGTTTTTTAAATTATATTTCAAGCAGAGTTCTAAAAGCAGAATAATCATTCAGATTGACGGATTGATTTTTATAGGTATCTTAATGCAGTTGCTTCTTACAATCTATAAAGTGAAGGTCAGCAATACTTCAAACACATGGAGCAAAAACAGAAAGGAACTCCAGCCTTATTTAATAAAAGTAACTAAGAAAAATTGGGGAATGGTGTCAAGCTTTGGTGGGTGGAAGTGGGAGGTATTTGGTTTATGAAATCTCTGTCATTACAGGTGAACAGTAAGAGGGAGACAATATCATTTCTATCAGCAAAGCATAAAAGCTGAGAATCTTGTCCCTTACATGTCAAAATGATTAATTAAGATGTTTTAAATTCACTATTTCCTACCACATTGCATGACTCTGAATATATAATTAATATTTACAGAAAACATTATATAATTGTACTTTTTATAGTATTCCATTTCAAACTTTTATGAGAGGAGAGAGAAACATTGGTTTGCTGTTTTATAACAGACTTCCACATTCACTTGCCTACATGAGCTGGGCCTATTTTTAAATGGACATTTGCAAAATGACAGTTCTCTTCACTTTTCAAATATTGATGTTTCTATGTCTCATAAATTGAATGGACCACAAGATTGCAGATACAGTCTTATTTACTTATTGTGATTGTTCTGTTTGCTGAGGTTGGTAAGAATAAACACAACACTTAAAGACCAGCAGGAGTCATAATCAGAAATCAGCCCAGATAAGTTTACAATTTTCCCTATTCCAATTGGAAACTAATATAATGAGGAAAATAACATTTTTCATTAGGACAGATACAAATACAATCTTCCCTATAAATAGAGCATTGTGCCCTTCACTAAAAACCAGAAATAACCAAATCAGAATTGTAGAAGCTGGGTATATTCTAAGGAGAAACTATGGAGAGAAAACTGTACAAGTAAATAAACACTACTGTAATGGATTCTAATAGACTTTTTTTTTTTTAATTTTTTTTCAACGTTTATTTATTTTTGGGACAGAGAGAGACAGAGCATGAACGGGGGAGGGGCAGAGAGAGAGGGAGACACAGAATCGGAAACAGGCTCCAGGCTCTGAGCCATCAGCCCAGAGCCCGACGCGGGGCTCGAACTCACGGACCGCGAGATCGTGACCTGGCTGAAGTCGGAAGCTTAACCGACTGCGCCACCCAGGCGCCCCTCTAATAGACTTTTTAACAACTCTCTGCTCTTAGAGGAAAAAAAAAAAAGACAAAATGGAATTTAATTTTTTATCACAATACATAAAAAAGCAAAAAATAAAGGGTAGGATTTTATACATAAATGAGACCCTTTTATAGATTTTAATGCCTTTGAAAGATCATGAATTGATGTATTTCCTAGCATTCATAAGTCTATTTAAATACAGGTTGGTTTAGGTCTACAAAGACAATGTGAACTCAATGTTCATGCAGGTGAAATAAATGGTAAAGTATTTACATTAAAAGTAAAACTTCAAAATATTTTCTGAATAAATTGGTTCTGTGTAATGTTTTTAATCTTATTGTGTTAGCATAATATTTAAATTACATTTGGGGACAGGTAATGCATGAAACATAGGGAGGTTTGTAATAAGGTAATAAATTTAAATCTGTTTCTGTTTCAGGGGTTAATAATGGACCCCCAGCTTACGTTGACAAAATGATAAAAAAATTTTCTCTACCTTCCATAGTAATGCTATGGCTTTGAACGTAATTAAATTTACTGAATATGTCAATCTTATTTTGTGATATTCAATTAGATATATGTATTTATTTTCCATTCATTTGTATTTATTTTTGTTTTTTATAATTTTCCTCCCCAAGAAATTTGAGGTTTTATTTATAAACATTATAATAAAATTATTGAATTGTTTCTTCATTTTTAAAGAAATCACAAAGATTTGGACATAATTAGGATTTTTTTTTTTTTAAAGATAATGTTTATTTGTTTTTGAGAGAGAGAGAACCAGGAAGGGGCAGAGAGAGAGAGAGAGAGAGACAGAGACAGAGACAGAGACAGAGGATCTGAAGCAGGCTCTGTGCTGTCAGCCCAGAGCCTGATGTGGGCCTCAAATTCAGGAATGGTGAGATCATGACCTGAGCCTAAGTAGGACACTTAAACAACTGAGCTACCCAGGTGCCCCATGGACATATTTAGGCTTGAACTGAGATTATTAGGAAAATATCGACAAAGTGAATTATAAATATTTTATAATTGGCCAATAGAGCAAAAGGTAGCTTGGATATGGCATGCTGTGATTTTAACGTTCTATTTGACATAGTCATATTTTTAAAAATTTTTTAAATGTTTATTTATTTTTGAGAGACAGACAAGAGTGTGAGCAGGGGAGGGACAGAGAGAGAGAGGGAGACACAGAATCCAAAGCAGGCTCCAGGCTCTGAGCTGTCAGCACAGAGCCTGATGGGGGGCTTGAACTCACCAACTGTGAGATTATGCTCTGAGCTGAAGCCGGATGCTTAACCGACTGAACCACCCAGGTGTCATTGACATAGTCATTTTCATGACCTGATACTATATATGGACTAATATTATCTGAATGAAAGTGGACTTAAGTATCTTTTTGAATAAGGAAAATAACATAATGTTCTTTTATAAAACAAAAGCAGTCAAGGAGGAAGTCTTAAGCAAGATGCACAGAATTCTGTTTTTATCGAGATCCTATAAAGCATATATTATTAAATATTTGGATGAAGATATAGTAGACAAGTTCTCATATCTTCCAGATAGCACCAACCTAAATGGGTTCTTAGGTAAATAATTAAGTTAAAAATCATCTTTCCATGAGGAAGTGATAGGTTAGAAATATAGAAATTTGGCTCTCATAAGGATAAATCTAAAGTCTTATAATCTTAATCTTCAATAACAAAGCTCCAGTAGTTCATCAAAATATACTGCATATATATTTCTCTAAGGTGTTAATATATGTACCTCAAAAACAAAACAAAACAGAACAAAACTAAAAAATAGGTATGATCAAATCGGTTTGGGCAATGATTCAAGCCATATATAGAGATTTGTAAGATACAACAATAGAATATTAACAATTTTTTATTGTGGTACAGAAATTTAATAGAAAATTTACCATTTTTAAGTTACAGCTCAGTAGTGTTAAGTATATTTACATTGTTGTGACACAGATCTCCAGAACTTTTTCATCCTGCAAACTGAAACTCTGCACCCATGAAATGACAACTCTCATTTTCTCTTCTCTTGGTAACCACTATTCTGCCTTCTGTTTCTATGATATTGACTACTTAGACACTCCATCGGTAATTAATAACATTTTATAAGTTCTGTTTTCTAGAAACCTGTTAACACAGTATCTCTCGTATATATTTTATAACAGAACTGATGTCCCATAAACATATCTAAATATCACTTGTGGAACATAACCCTGTGGAACAGTATTTTGAGAAACACTCAACTACTATTTTTTATAGCAAAAGTAGTAAAATTTCTACTGCTTTCTGCCATTTTTTAAAGGAGAATACTTGAAGAGTAAAATTTATAAGCTAGACAAATATAAGAGGAGACAAACAGAATTATGAAATAATTGAATTGGTGTGCTGTGGGAAGAATATTTGATATTTGATTTGAGAAGAGAAGATGTGGGATCCAGAGTATAAGTTTATTTTATTATTTTATTTTATTTTATTTTATTTTATTTTATTTTATTTTAAAAGTTTATTTATTTTGAGAAAGAGAGCATGCGAGAGTGGGGGACGGGCAGAGAAAGAGGGAGAGAGAATCCCAAGCAGGCTCTGCACTGTCAGCACAGAGCCCGACATGGAGCTCAATCCCACAAACTGTGAGATCATGACCTGAGCTGAAATCAAGAGGCAGACACTTAACCACCTAAGCCACCCAGGCACCCCCAGATTATAAATTCATATTGATTATTTACAGCGATATAATTTTTAATAAAAAACTGAGTGGATATATGAATCTAATGTTTATATAAGACATTAGATATTAGTGGATATATCAAACTAATGTTAAGTCAGCCAGGAAGATTTCATATTAAAAAAAGAAGTAACAGGTTATAAAATAATTTGGCTATCTTTTACCAGAAGTTTGAAGTGCAAGATTATACAACTTACTGTATGAAATATTATTTAAAAAAAAGATTCCTGATGAGATACAAAGGTAGACCAAATGCCTGTTGAGTTTGTCTACTGTTATTACACATAAGCCTAGATTCTAAATTAAAAAACAACAACAATTATTCCTTTTAAACTGAAATGGGATATGTATTGGATGATTTTTCCTTAAAAACATTTAGCTAATTTTCTCCATTACACTTTTCAACAACTTCTACAAATATGATACACATTAATGTGATCTAATTAAGTAATGTGATTTTTGAATCAAAAATTCTGAAAATTCATGTAGTCCTTTCAAACTTTGCTGAGAATGATAAACACCTACCACTGTGAAAAATCTCAAGATCTGCTCCCAGTGGGTTTAGGCAATGCTCATGTTCCTCTTCGCAGGCTACATTTATCTCTCCCTAAACATTATTATAGTCAGTATAATCTGTTGATGACCAAATGTTTCCTGGGGAGCTTCAGGTTTCTGAATAAATTCGTTTTGTTAAGTGTTAATTGTAGGAATGTCTTTGTAGACCCAAGAGAATACAGTAAAGAATACTGAATGCTTCCTTTAGTGAAATCTGACTTTCTGCTTATTTGGTATTCATGGGTTCCTAAATGATACGCAACCAGTAAATGTGTCCCAGAAACCCGCCTTCTTATTTGTTTTCCTCTAGGAAGTAGGAATCATATCCTTTATAACAACGTAAAACTTTAAATATACAAAAACTAAAAAATTTTTAAAAAGTGCTTAGCACAATCATCTCTGATATTTTTATAAATACATACTGTCTTCACAATATATATCTTAATTAAAGTGCCATGTTCAATTCAAACATTATGTTAAGTCTCTCAAATATGGGGGCTGGTATTCTGTTCAGTCACAGAAGAAATCAAATGTCTCCAATAGTTGAAATACTAAAAGTGAAGACACTTGATGTATTTTTTTTACTTGTATTTGAAAGCTCTGCTTTTACATATATTTTGCTTTTTATGTACATATTATGATAAACATCTTTGAGAAAAATGTTATGTGTTTGATCTTTTTCCTTTCAGTTTATGTGTCCTTGAATAAAGTATGATAAAGGAAGCTGTCATGGTAACACTGTAGCACATGGATAGATTGTGACAGAGGACTAGTGGGAAACAGAAGAGCACCCTTGCACTTGGCAGTGCTCTCTGAACATTTCCCATGCAAGTAACAAAATCATAAAGCCTTTTATTTGGCAGTTGTGCAGAGCGAGAGACTGATTTGACTCTTCTACAAAAATGCTCTGTGTTGCTTGGAATCATTGCCTATATCTCAATTATATCCTGTGGGGGAAAAATGAATTTGGCTATTATTTTAACTGACATAAAAGGGTAGAACTGAAGAGTTCCATCTTTTCACTAGCTCCTATGGATAGTGAAATGGGAAAATGAGTGGCTAGAATTTACAACCTCTTCCTTTAACAGGCTGTGACTGTTGCAAGGACAGAGTGGTAATATAATGGGTTTGTCAGGAGTCTGCAGCTGAGAATACCAATATCTAATCCCCTCCATTGAGAGAAAAGACATTTTAGGAAACTAGGAAGCTTTATTTGCATTTAAAAAGCTATGTTGTGTAAACTCAAAGTAAGTTTGTTGCAAAGACCATGTAAGAAAGTGTTTAGAGTGATTAATGATTCCATTTCATCTATAAATGCCATGTAGAGAAATATAAAACCAGCAATTGTATCAAAGTGCAAGGTCAGAGTACATAAAAGAGTGGAAACATTCAAGATAAATACTCTTAATGTTGATTACTTAAGATGCTGAACGTTTTTGTTCAAGCATGGGTCACATTCCATAAAATAATAAAATACATTTGCAACAACCTCAGCATATAGTGTACTTTACATGGCTTTAGAGACGACATCACAGTGATTTTACTTTATAAAGTGTTTTTATATAACTGTGGTGAAGTTGTCAACTGGTTCTTGAAAATCCTATTCCTGCTTTAGTACTCATTCTGTTGTTAGTATATTTCACCCACCAGGCTCTGTTAGAATTTAACCTCTATACTATAAATTTTTTCTGAGTCATATTTTGATAAAACATGGTAAACATTTGAGGTTTAATAAATTAATGAAGGGGCGCCTGGGTGGCGCAGTCGGTTAAGCGTCCGACTTCAGCCAGGTCACGATCTCGCGGTCCGTGAGTTCGAGCCCCGCGTCAGGCTCTGGGCTGATGGCTCAGAGCCTGGAGCCTGTTTCCGATTCTGTGTCTCCCTCTCTCTCTGCCCCTCCCCCGTTCATGCTCTGTCTCTCTCTGTCCCAAAAATAAATAAAAACGTTGAAAAAAAAAATTTAAAAAAAATAAAAAAATAAAAAATAAAAAATAAAAAAAAAATTAATTAATGAATATCTTTCTGTCATTTGTTCCTGATACCCTTCCTTTGAATAATGTGCTACACTCATAAAAAAGGAATGAATTACGGGGTTGTTAATTAATTGTCTCTTATAATTGATGTATTTATTTTGATAAATGTTGGAATAATTACTTATAATTACTTCAAATACTCTATCAACTTTTAAAAAGAGCAAATTAGAAAATTGGCTTCTTATATGCAGAATTTTAAGTAAGTAACAGCTATAAAAATACACCTGTAAACGTACCATCTGGCACAGTGGTGGGAAAGCAAAGTCAAAAGCAGAATCTAACATGAGTTTTTCACTGATTCTGAGCTTGTTGCTCAAAAGGTTGTGATCCGAACCATTCAGTGGGGTCAGAATGCAGTTGGGATGGCTGGTTTTAGATTCTGTTCTTTCTGTATCATTTAGAAACAGCTTTATCAAGATATCATTTTCAATTCTTCACATACTCCAATATGCTTAACAATAAATGGACCACTATGGAGATGCAAAGTCTATGGCAAGCATTTGTTTCTCTACAATGTGTTTCTAGAACTTTTTACCAGAATTGGAAAACTTAGACTAAGGCAGGGGACCTTAAGGGGCTTCTCTGTTCCAGCTGTCCTAAATTCACTTTTGTTTGTCTTGTAGCCTTGGAACAACTCCAGTGCTAGGAATTAGAGACAAATCATCCTTTCTTACATATCTTGTTTTTTGTCCTTTGACTAAACTCAAATCTCTCTTGTGTCTTACATCCTTTGAGCTACACAAATAGCTTGAGCACAAACTTAATTGGGAAAGTAAATAGTCATTTGCTGGGTGACTAAACACGGAACATGTGAAAAGGAAAATTTCCAAGCCTATCATGAGCATTAAGCATATAGAAAATAATCTTCTAGAGTTATTTATCTGTCCACTCTATATAGCTCTCCCCATTTAAAAAATGAATTCAGCATTCATGGAAAATGCCAAGTTGAGAAGTCTTCTATTTTTATATATAATAACTGTAGCATTATCTACTCCATTCTGAAACAATGCCTCAGGCCTGAGCTTGAGGAACCACCTATGGGGATCAGGATATTTTCATCCCTGCTGCCTTAGTTCAGATACCAGAGGGTGCCAGTCATGTCAATTTTTGTCCAGAAGATACACTCAGTCTTTTGTGTAGACCTCTGAGAATACTGGTGGGATATGAAATGGATACCTAGATCTTCAGCTAGATAGACACTGGAGATACACAAAAGAATGTCTAGCTTCCATTTCTAACTTTAAACTCCAGGTTTGTTTTTTTATATCTCCATGAGTTTTGGAAAGATTTTTTTCAGTCTTTCTGTAATCAATATTCACAAAGCTTCAGCAGGGTTAAAAGACATATATAGAATATATTAAATATGAGGCATGCAGTGGGCTAAAATTCTTATAGAAAAAGTACCCTATACATACATATAGATAGATAGATATACTATATATACACTATATATCTCTATATATCTCTCTATAGGAAAATACATATCTACAGTCATATATATATACACATATATATGTGTATATAAATATATGACATTTATTTAAGATCATTGTATACTAGAAGTGGGTAAGCTTGCTGAATCATTTTCTTAATTCAGTTCTGGAAAATGGCAAGTATCTGAGGCTTAAAGTAGCTCTTTAAGCAGGAGTAGAGTTTATGATGATACTTTAAAAATAGATATGATGATCTGTGTTATTGATAGATTGAGTGACTGAACAGAGACATTTTACATTCTAACCGGAAGATGAATCTCTCATTAAACATTTACATCACATGAATGCACAACAAGATAGATAGTGAGGGAAACATGTTTTTAATACACATATTTCAAACATTTCACATAACTGAAACAAGTGGCCAGAGAGAGAAAAATGATCTGAAATTCAGAATAAGATGAGAATGCTCATATAGTACCTATTACTGAAGTCAGCTCTTCTTAATGAGTGAACACAGCATTGTGTGTAAGGAAGTTGAATCACTATGTTGTACACCTGAAACTAATGTAACTTTGTCAACTACACTCAAATCAAAAGAAAAAAAATTAGAAGAATGGATATTTATAAATATACAGATAGTAGAAAATAAAAATAAGTGAAAGACATTTCTCATCAAAAATTTTTTGACTAAAAGGATTTAAAAACTAAAAAAAATAAATAAAATCAAAAAAAGTTAAAATGGAATTATTTTAAATAGTTATACCTAATGAAGATTTGGTTCATTTAACTAGGATTTTAATTTTTTTCCTAATGTTTCTTTATTTTTGAGAGGGACAGAGCATGAGCAAGGGAAGGGCTGAGAGAGAGGGAGACACAGACTCTGAAGCAGGCTCCAGGCTCCCAGCTGTCAGCACAGAGCCCAATGCAGGGCTCAAACTCAGGAACCATGAGATCATGATCTTAGCCGAAGTTGGATGCATAGCAGACTCAGCCACCCAGGTGCCCCTAACTAGGATTTTAAATTAGACAAAGGAGCCACTCCCAGAGTAAAAGAAAACAAAACAAAACTAGACTCAGAAAATGAGAGTGGACCTTAATATAAGGAATTTGTACTTTAACAAAGATAAGTACCTGCATTTTAAGATGCTATTTTTAAGACTACTGCTATATATTTTTAGTTAGAATCTCAGGGCGTAAGAAATAGAAACTCATTCAGGTTTATTGTGTTAACAAAACTTTATTTTAAGAATATATACGGCAGTGTGAAGAACAAGGGTATTAGTAGCACCACCACACTTAACAGTAATTGGAAAACTGTTCAAGGTACTTCAGTAGGTCCAGTCACCTTGGAGTCCCTGTGAAGACCCTACGACAGCAGCATTAGCAGTCTGCTTCTGACCCCCTCCTCCCAAGTAAGAGTGCCTGGTTTCCCACATTACATTGTCACCCAGAAGTAAGAGCTTCGGCTCCTGAATCAACTATGTTTGAATTAAACTGTCAATTTGTAGCCCAATGAACTTGGAAATGTTACTTAACCTTTCTAATTCTCATAGGTAAAAAAGAAGATAATGATACCTACCAAATAGAAGTGAACTTTAATAAGTTAAATATTTATTAACCACTAGTATTTAGCCATTTCATCATAATCATGATTCACTTTTCTATTTTTGAGTTCCCCTACTTTTCCTTAATTCTACTTTCTCATGACTTGTTTTCTCCAGTTTTATCTCTCCCTACTCTCACAGACTCACCAGGTATACCTCTATTTTAAGGAAATTATCTTTAAACACATGAACATATACCTTGGAATACGCAGAACCATTACAATAGATATGACTATGTAGGAATAGTTTTAAGGGCTTGAATATTCTAGATCCTAATACGTCTCACGTTCCATTCCCTCTATTTGCTCTATCAGTCATTCACCCTGCATAATTTAGTACAGGTATGGTGGGCACTTAGTCTAAATTATTTTGCTATAAGTCTTAGAAATCATATGGGAGAAAAAACAGCATCAAAACTGAATTAAATGTATCACATATGAAAATATCTGAGAAATCTGGCTTATTTCAAACTATGTGCAAATACTTACAAACAGACAAAACAAGCAGAACTGGTATGAAATGTCCTAACAATCTACAAGGTTTATGTAATAAGATTTGGGGGTCAGAGTATCAGAAGCCAGAAATTAGCAGTAAACATTCAAGTCCAGAAGGCAAGGACCTCACTCTGAGTAGAAACTATGGTAACAGTAACAGAACATTGAGGACATACAATATGTATGAATATAGATGATTATATATATATATATATATATATATGTGTGTGTGTGTGTATATACACAAATATATATATACACACGTATATTTGTGTGTACACTGAAATTATGTACTGAAAATATGTGTATATATGTATATGTGTGCTTATATAAAACTTTAAACACTCCTTTGGGCAACAAGGCATATTGATCAGTCACTTAGAAAATAGAAAAGATTATGTAGGCAAGGATTTCTCCATAGCAACATATTTACATAACTTCTTTCATTTTTTGAAACCTGTAAAAAAATTGCCTCACTCATAAGAAAGTCTCAGGATAAAAAAGAAAATACATATTAATACCATATAGAATGCCCAAATGTGTTTTATTTTCCACATGTTAAACATGAGGAATTATTCTCAGTCATTCTTAAGCAACCTTGAGCAACCAACTCAGTATTGTTAAGATATGCTGATTGTTTAAATCTACAGCAGTGTTTTTCAAAACTACCAATTTAGTTTTGAGATATATACATATATATACAACACACACATATATGTGTACATATATGTAATATATGCATCACATATATATGTATATACCTTACATATATATTTAAAATATATGTATATATGTATTTTATATATGTTTGACATATATTTGAATTGGTAGTATATATGTGCATACACACCCACAATTTTGGCTAAAACTATTTAAGACATTACCTAGTTTCTTTCGATTTCAGTATGTATTATCCAATAAAACATGTGAAGATATTTTATATCATTCTACAATATATTTATTGCAAATAATCTATCCTATCTTAATCCATATTGTAAATGCTTGTTTCTGTTTCTCATATTTTAAAAATAAAATTATATTCCATTTGCCTGATCGATTATTTTAGCCAAAAAAGAAAAAAGACAAACAAATGACTATAAAATTGTATGAACCATAAAGTTGTAACTCACAGTTACCTGAAGCAAGTGTATGACATAACCCAAGAAAGAAAAGGGCCATGTTACTAATGATATTTTAGAAGGTGACCAGATGTTTCATTACCATATTTAATTTCCTTCCCCTTCAACTTTAAAATAAGTGATTACCTGAAGCATTGATATAGTAGTTACAAATTGTATATCAGTTAAAAAGAGATAATGGGTTGGGGTGGCCGGCTACAGCTCCTAAGGATTTTACTCATTATGACTCTTGACAGGGGTATGGAAAATGAGAAGAGAATATGTTAAAATACATTTTTCATACATATCTTTCATGATTATATAAATATTAATGATTATATGGTCTTCTCATATTACACATTCTCTAAGACTTCACCTTTCCTAACCTAACTTTTAATTGAGTAACTGTGCTCATACAGGAAATAATGTCTTTCAACACATTTTAAATATATCAGTTTTCTTTTTCAGAACTGTTTCCAAATTTTGTATTGTATATTTTATAGTTTCATAGGATGCTGAATACACCTTTTAAGAATAATATTTTTAGTTTTTCATTCAACAATCATTTGGTAACATTAACACCTATATAAGTCTTGGTTTGCCACTTGGCAGTCCCACTGGAATGTTTTCAGGGAGTATTTTGCAAGCAATTATCATCCAATAATTTTGAATATTATGGAAGGTCAAAAACTCTTGTAAGGTAAGGTAGGATTCCAAACACAATGAGTTTACAATGTTAACTAATGATAATTTTCTTCCAAAACATTTTCAAACTTATATTTCAACAAGCTCTTTTTCTTTTCTTTTCTTTCCTTGTTTTTACTATTCATTGACATCACATTAACTCCATATAATTATATCTTCTATATGTGTACAACTCAGAATCTAAATTTTTGTTTCTATATACACTAAATTTTGTATGTTGAAGTCACTCTTAGACTTCTACATAATTACAATGAGCCCCCTCTTATAAATACAGACTGGAGTTTTTCTCATTATATATGCTCTATATAGTAAATCACTTACACTGACTCACTTACACTGAGGTTAGGTATACCTAACACTCATGCAGTTTCAGTCTTAACTCTACTGCTTGTGAGTAGGAAAACAGTGGAGCATTTTTCTATCCATAACTGTTTAGCATTCTTTGAAAATTAGAATTTTGAAGTTTGCTTTCATCTGCAACACAGTAAGAACAATACCAGGTACTTTATTCTTTGGGATCTAAACACTCTGATTACATGGTCTTCAAAATGCTAAATTATTATTAGACATGTCTTATCAAATACTAAGGGGCCACATATTACATGTTAATAAAATACATAAATTGAGATTCTGGTTTTCTAGATTGAAGTGAGAGGTAGTATTTTGTTAGAAGAACGGACTGGGTCCTGTACGTTGTGAGATTCACTTCCTTAAAACTCCCATCATAATTGCACTCTCATCACCATGTAGCCTTAGAGAATCTTGTCCTAAAAACAACCAAATTTAAATTTGTGCCCCTTCTTTTTCCATGATTATACATAAGGTAAATCTGTAACATTTTAACAAAAAGTATGGGCAGTGAAGGGTGGCCTGGGTGGCTTAGCTGGTTAAGTGTCTGACTCTTGATTTTGGCTAAGGTCATGATACTAGGGTCATGGGATCGAGCTCCACATCAGGCTCTGTGCAGAGCTTGGAGCCTGATTAAGATTCTCAATCTCTCCCTCTCTGCCCCTGCCCCTCTCCCCCCACTCATGCTCTCTCTTAAATGAGTGAATGAATGAATGAATGAATAAATAAATAAATAAATAAATAAAATGGGATCTTCAAGTATGGCTTCTGTGGAGTTAAATGATTCCTTTTCTAAAAGTGACCAAATAAAAAGTTTTGAAAAAATTAGATTTAAATAGGGGACTCAAAGTCAAAAGTCTAGGTAAGCTATACATGGAAAATGATGTTTGTACCAAGTAACTAAACAAGTACTATGGTAACAAGTAACTGAGATCAAAATTCAATGGTCAATAACATCAGAGTCCAACTTACTGGGACAAGAGGACTACAGTTAAAATGTACTCTACTATATTCAATTTCTCATAGACATAGTCTCCCTGAATCTTGGCCTCACTATTCTCAACAAAAGACCATCAAATTAGCCATGGAAGAGGAAGGAAAAGGAGATTCATAGATTGGAGATGTTTTCTGCATGCATCTGGCCTAGAAGTGGCTCAACACTATCACTCAATTTCCATTGGTTGGAAGTTATCTCATGACCCCACATAGACACCAAGTACCAGGGATATATATCCTCCTTTGAGCCCTGGGAGAAAAATGAAATAGTTTACTGAACACAGCGTTGTCTCTTCTACACAGCTGTTACCTGGTTTCACCATATTTTTCTCTACTACCCATCAAAGCTATAGTTATCAAATTCTTTATTTTCTGATTCTCCCTTCTGTCTAAAAATGTTCTCTTACAAGGGACATGCTTTGTCATACGAATGGGTTGTGCTGAGGCTTTGAGGGAAACTAAGGGAAATGGAAACACACAAAAAAATTAGATTTGAATATTGATGTCATAGATGGGAGACTTTCCTGATTAAGACAAAATAAAATATACATTTTACGTATACATCATTGAACATATACAGTTCTAATTAAAAGACATTTCAAAGTGAAAGGATTACAAAAGAGACTATGGAGAAATTTATTCTCAGACAAGGATTTTTTGAGTTGTAAAACACAAATTATCTTGTGCCAGAATGCTCCCTACGATAAAGATTTTTACTTTAAAACACTATTCTCTTTTTAAAAACTCCTTTTGAATCACGTATTTCCAAATTAAATGTGATTTCAGAATGATAAGTATGGAAACTGCAAAAGCTCTCATTATTTGGCCTGGTTTAAAGATGGAACTTGAGATTTGTATTAATAAATATAAATTAATCCCAGATTATTTCCAAGTAGGTATTTTGAGTGTGTTAACAATGTCTAAACAGCAATTTAGAGTTCATTTAAAAGCCGTAAGCAGTGTTTTATGTTGGCTTATTCACAAGTTTAAAGGTGTGAATGTCTTTTCCTGAAGGATCCTCTAACATAGCACCTGCCGCAAATGTTCACTTTATCACTCTTGCCAGTGGCTGTACACACAAGAAACTAATTTTTAAAATTTATTTCTAAATCCACATTAGAGACGTTATCTCACTAAGCTTCCCCCAAATCCCTATTATATTTATATTACTGATGAGGTAAGTAACACAGAGAGCACTAAAGGACTTTTCCAAGGTTATATGTATAAAAATGGTGCAGGGACCATCCCCCATACCTTCAGATGCCTCGCATAGCAATCCTATCTCTTAGCTTTGCTTTAGTTATTTTGCCCAAAGGAAAAGGTGTCCTTTTATAACAGACACCTAAACTTTTCCCAGGAGGGGAAACACTTTAATAGCATCATTTTTTAAAATACTGGAGCTTTCAAATCCAACCTTCTCCATATCCTCCAGGAGAATACATTATCAAATGTCTAATCTCTCTCTCCTGCCATCAATCACTCTTCTGACCCTCGGCCTTTGATCCCATTTTAAACAAACAATGTTCCATTCTAAACAAAATAACTACTAAAACTTCCCTTTGATCCAGTTAGCCTTTATATATAGCATTACTTCTTCCTACCATTCCAAAAAGGAAATGAACATGTAGTTGAAGTATACACTATATATGTTTATCACTCTTATTCCTTGACGTCTTGTATTGAAATGGTCTTCTAGGTTGAGTCTGAAATCTCTTTTGGAAGCTACTATTAACCTCTTAATAACCAGCATCCAAAGTTTCTATCCATTTTTTAATTTTTTCTTTCCATTCTCTTTCCTTTCTTGTTCCTCCTCTCCCTCCTCTTCATTATCTCATTCTCTTCCTTCTCTCCATTTATTTCTTTCTTGAATGACCTTCCTTAAATTTGGAAACATAATACTTGGACACAATGGAAATAAAATATTCAACCATTTATATTAATATTTGTCAGATGGGTATTACCATAATTTTAGGTAATATGGTTAACCTCTATCAATTTTTGTGATGTATGATTTAGTCCTCATTGGAAAACAGATATCAATCTAGATATTTCAAGGAGGGAATTAAGCATACAGAATTGGAGGGGCACTTGTGGTTTGGATTCCAACATATGAGGTGCTTAGTAGTTGTCATCCATGCACACAACAAGAAAAAAAGAGATGAACAAACTGAAAATATGCAACTCTTCTTTGATCTGTAAGAGAATTGAGATCAGGGAAAACTTCTGTCCCCAGAGTTGAAGAGACAGACAGACAGAAAGAAAGAAGATAACAATTTATGGAGGTTTTCTGTTTCATGGGAACTAGGACCAGGGAAAGAACACCTAAACTATAATTGGTGAATTGCTAGAGGCTCAGTGTGGACACGTTTGAGAATCAAAGTCTCCAAAAAGTCCCAGTTTTAAAATTTTTTTTTCAACGTTTTTTATTTATTATTGGGACAGAGAGAGACAGAGCATGAACGGGGGAGGGGCAGAGAGAGAGGGAGACACAGAATCGGAAACAGGCTCCAGGCTCCGAGCCATCAGCCCAGAGCCCGACGCGGGGCTCGAACTCACGGACCGCGAGATCGTGACCTGGCTGAAGTCGGACGCTTAACCGACTGCGCCACCCAGGCGCCCCAAAAAGTCCCAGTTTTAAAGAGGCATTTGTACTGGCAGCCAGCCCAGGCCCCTGTGGCTGCTCAAATGGAAGACACCAGCCTATAAACCCCCAGGCCTGACCCCACTGCCATGTGCGCGCTTGAGGTGAACTCTTCTAGCTGTGTACTTGAATATTACTGGCATGGCTCCTATCACTAGCTTCTACTACCATGGGCATGCCCATGTGAGATACTGCAGCCACTGAAGTGTGAACCTGCAGTCTAAGCCCCTACAGCTGTGTATGGGCTCAGATTCAGTCCTATGTCCATTTACTGGCCTGCACCACTGGGCTAACCTATAGCTAGCCCTTTAGCTGTGCATCTTGCACAGTCCAGCCCAGCTCCCAACACCAGCCTCTACTGTTGAACACAAACCCAAGGGGAGACCTTGCAGCCACAAGAGTACACACTGACTGCTAGGGCCTCCAATCTGATTGTGGCCTGGATCTGGCCTTGGCTCTTGTGACTGCTTGCACCACTAAGCTCCCCTCCAGCTCGTCTCCCAGCTGTGCATCCAGCACAGTCAGACCCCCATCACTTACATACACATACAATGTTCCTATGGGAAGACTATGCTGCCACAGGAGTGCACAGACATCCACGGTTTCCACAGCTGCCTGTGGGCTCAGAGACAGCCCTATCTCCTCTCACTGGCCTGCATCATTAGGCTTCCTCCCAATTAGCCCCTCCAACTATGCATCTGTACATCACTGGCCTGACCCCTTTCACTGGCCTCCACTGCCATGTGTGTGTTCATGGGGAGACCCTGCAGCCACAAAAGTGCACAAACACAGCAAGGGACCGCACAGCTGCCAGCACACCCATAACTGATCCTAGCTCCACCGCCGGCCCTGGCCTTCACCACTTTGTGTGTGTCTGCAAACAGTCTCTAACACTACAAAGGCACCTGCAGCTGGCCCTTCACAGCTGAATATATGCACACCACCAGCTCCTGCCACCACCACTGCCTGTCCTTATCCCTAGCACCTCATCCTAAAGATGCCACTGAACACCCCAACAGCCCTTGAAGCCACTGTGGGTCTCCCAAAGAAGTCACAAAGGATTGAGCAGTTGTCAATGTGGTGAATATATACAGTGGGATATAATGCCATTAAAATGGGGAATAAATTGCCATTTGTGACAACACGGATACATCTCGGAGGCATTATGCTAAGTGAAATAAGTTAAACAGGGAAACACTGAAATACTGCCTGATCTCAATTATATGTGGATCTACAAACATCAAACTCACAGAAACGAAGAGTAAAATGATAGCTCCTAGGGGCTGATGGGTGAAGGAAATGAGGAAATGTTGGTCAAAGGGTATAAACATTCAATCATAAGATAAATAAGTTCCATGGTTCTAAAGTGCAGCATAGTGAGTACTGCTGACAATGCTGTATTGTATACGTGAAAGGATGAGAATAGAGCTTTAATTTTTCTCACCATAACAACAACAAAATTGTAATTATGTTAGGTGAAGGATGTGTTGATGAACTATATTGCGCTAAGCATTTTGCATTATATATGTGTATAAAATCATCACATTATATACCTTAACATTACACAATGTTATATGTCAATTATATTTCAATAAAACTGGAAAAAAGAATTTTTAAATCTACTGTGCAGAAACTGATGCAATCCTAATATAGTCTTTAGCTTATTTAATCATATTATACCAATGTTGATTTCTTAGTTTTGATAAATGTACATGGTTATGTAAAATGTTAACATTAGTGGTAGCTAGGTAGAGAGTATACAAGAACTCAATTATATTTCCAGCTCTTCTCTAAATCTAAATTATTTATAAAAAATAAATATCAACCCAAAATTAAAAAGAAAAAAAAGAAAGCAAAACAAAACAAGAGTTCTCTAGGGACACCCAAAAATAACAAGAGAGACAGAAACCACAAGAGCAAATTTTACCCTCTTATACCACAGTTGCAGCAAACAATAAACACAGCATAACTCTGAGCGAGATAAATGTAAAACCGCACACTAAAACCTTTTTATCTAAGTGTTTAGCCCAGTAGATTCCGTCCCACTTTCAACAACAACAACAGAATTACAAGGCATACTAAAAGGCAAAACACACAATTTGAAGAGACAGTGTGAACATTAGAGTTGTATATAAACCCGTTTTTAACTTTAAAGGATAAAGGAGAGGAAAGTAGGCTGGATAATTTACAAAAAAGAAAAGAGGCAATACAAGGATTTGGCTGCTACTGATACCCATGAATTCTACAGCAGCTGCTGCACTATATAAATGCTTTTGCAACTACTATTTGAAATGGTACTGGGAGTTTTAGCCAGTGCAAGTAGACAAGGCAATTGGAGAGATAATAATCAGAATGGAAAAGTTATAAAGCTTGGTGGCAATGAATAAATTGAACTTTGGGGAAATGCAAAAAGTACATGAGGAAATTACTGCAAATAATAACAGAATTTAGTTACATAATAGGAAATACAATTACCAAGCAGATAAGGCAAAAAAAGTGTGAACCTCAGTCCGTAGTTTTATTGTTAAAAGTTGTATTTGTATTTAAAAATATATATCCTTCATATATTTAAATGTATATACAGATAAAGCAAATTAATAATTTTATTAATGCTCTTCAGAACCAAGAAATGAGTGTAACAGAAGAAAAAACTAAAGTATAAAACCATAATTTAACTAAATCCCTTACATTTAAAACTTTAAATATCATTAGAGACTCATTTTCTTTTAAAAAATAAATGTTTACTTTTGCCCACGTAAAGACCAAATACCAGTAATAGTTCGGCAGAAACAAGCGTGACTAATGCCTAGACCTAGTGTCTACATATATTCTCCACTTAAAGGACACAAGGCTTCTAAATGAAATGACAAACCCTGGGTCTTGTCGAGATGTATGAAATGAAACTGTAATGTCTTATGCCACAAAAGCAAAAAAGCTTTCAAAGACAGATTGAAGTGTTCACTTGGCCAAAGAAGAGGTAATTGGGGCACTAAAAAAATGACTAACATTGATTCAAACTGATTGAATATGTAAAAATCCAGTTTTACCAGGGTCAGCAATTAGGTCACCAACATCATTTAAAATGCCAAGCAAAGGGAAATAATTAAAAGTTAATCTTGTATTTTCTGAAATAACTATTACTGGACTGGAAATAACTATTACTATAACAACTATGTTGTTACATAGCCCTCTCTGATTAGAGAAATTCCTTTCCACAGAAGTCCACCTAATAATTGTGGAAAGAATTAGAAAATCATAATTTTGGAATCCCTAATGAAAAACTAATTCAAACAAGTCTTCTTAATGTGCAACTATTTTATAAAATGCTTATAAAAACTTTATAATTCCAATAATCAAACAACATCACTGAAAGTGAAATAATCTATTATTATCTGGGATATGACAAAATATCAGTACATGCCACAACTTCTAAAGTGTTCCTAGCAACAACATTTGAACCAAAATCTAATTCAACAATTAGAAGTAACTTTTAATTCTTACTCAGGTGGATAGGGTGAATAGAATTGCAAGTTAACACCTCAAGGGGTCAGATAAACAATTGAAATTCTCACACAAACAAATCAAAATATGAAATTTGTAACCATTTTGTATTTTGTAACCATTGGGAAATTTACATAAAGTAGATATCAAATGATGCTAAGGAGTTATTTTTAATTGTGTTATGGTGATATCACTGGTGCTATGTAATGGCCATTTTTTAAGAGATGTCAACTAATATAGAAGGGCAATGACATGCAGGAGATTTGCTCTAAAATATTTCAGCAGCAAAAAAGCTAACAAACAACCAAAAAAAAAAAAAAAAAAAAGTACCTAAAGCTAAAGCACCAAATTACTCATATGAGTTGATCAGTTTGGGTGATGAGTCTTTAGAAGTTCAAAACCTTCTCTCTAGTCTTGCATGTTTGTAATATTTCATAGATAAGAAATTAAAAGCAGTGAATAAATAGATGAATGGCTTAAAAAAGAAAAAAAATAGGCTGGCAGAGAAAATAGAACAAAGAGTCACTATTCAAAATAAGCTTTGGAGAAAACAAATACAGAATAAGATCAATGCCAGGAATCCTAAAGCTTACATTCAACTAATAAAAAATAGCAATAACAAAGTCTGGAGCAAGATAAAAGGAAATTTTATTAATGCAATACAACCAGCTGCCCACTGGACTTCCTATGCTGAGAAGAAGTAACAATGATAATTTCCAACAGGTTAGAAAAGTATAAAGCTGCTGTCTGGATAGTTCTCTTGCCAGGATCCAGGTGCTGCAGAATAGATCCTGAAGTAGCTCCAGATAACCCCAGGAGACCAGAGGAAGACAAAATTGTAAATGGAAAGCATCAACTCCAGTGTAAGCCTCAGGATAAATTCCTAAGTATAGGTCACAGAAATTGGAACTATGAGAGAAGAAATAGCCTATCTGGGACAAGATTCATGACAATGACACTAGTTGAACGATAACATCTAATAGGAACTTGGAATCTAAAGGCTTTGATCCAGAAAAGTGGAGATACAGACCAACTGCCATGTATCCATTCACCCGCCATAGTCAGCAGAGGAAGACTACTTCTCCTAGTCTTAGGTGGACCATGTTTCTCCAAAGATGAAATCAATTGAAGATTTATTTTTCATAGCATTTAAACAAGCTAACAGGGGCGCCTGGGTGGCGCAGTCGGTTAAGCGTCCGACTTCAGCCAGGTCACGATCTCGCGGTCCGGGAGTTCGAGCCCCGCGTCAGGTTCTGGGCTGATGGCTCGGAGCCTGGAGCCTGTTTCCGATTCTGTGTCTCCCTCTCTCTCTGCCCCTCCCCCATTCATGCTCTGTCTCTCTCTGTCCCAAAAATAAATAAACGTTGAAAAAAAAATTAAAAAACAAACAAACAAACAACAACAACAAAAAACAAGCTAACAATAGAAGTAAAACAATACCAAGAATTAAAAATCCTTTCCAGCTACCCTTGACACAATTAAAGAAGGATTCAAGGTCCATCAGATCAAGAGACAATAAAGGGAGATACTTCCAATATTCCAGGCAAAGTGTGAGCAGGAGATGGTGACCAGGTGTGGATCCTGTAGGTCCCAGAGGACTTGAGTTGACATCTTCTAGTGAGGGGGGTATTACAACTCTACAATGGGATTCCCAAACATGCAGGTGTAACAACTTCACTTACTAGAGATACTAAATGTCAGTTCAAACTGCTTCAGAAATATACATGGTGATGTTGTTATTTTTTCTGTTTAAAGCAGTATATTTTATTGTTTTGTTTTCAAGTTTATTGAGGTATAATTGACAAAACTGTAAGATATTTAAAGTGTAGAATGTGATGGTTTGACATATATAGTGTCAAAGGATTCCCCCCACCAAGTTAATGCACATATATAAGCTGACGTTCTTAAAGGTCCAAGCAACTGTAGGTGTCATAATTTCCAGGTACATACTTTGGATTCAAAGTGTGATCTACGGTCCCAGCATTGGTATCACCTGGGGATTTTTTAGAAATAATGATCCCTTTATAGAACTATTGAATCAGCAACTGCATTTTAAGAATATTCAGAGACAGTCTGTAGATACATCAAAATTTGAAAAGAACTGTTGTAGAAATCTGTGGAATTAGGAGCTAGATTACTCATTGTAAAAACAATTTACCAATCCTATTAAAATAAGTTAACTAAACCAAATACACTCTTAGTTTTCAAACACAGAATTTATACCCAGGTATATACATGTAGCACATTACAAATAAGTTGTATTACCATATTTTTACTTTAAATTCTTCAGGTTCCAACTAACGACTGACCAAAGAGAAAATCTCACTGTCGAATAGCATTTGATTTGGAGTCTAGGACCCAAAATTAATTTGTAAATTGGGATCCTAAATACTTTACTACATATACCATAACTAGCATATAAATATACTATTAAATATACTACTGCAATAAAATCTTACATTTCAGAATAAGAAAACACAAATTTTCAAATGCAAAAAGAGAAGGAGAGAAGAGAGAGAGAGAAAGAGAGAGAGAATGAGAGAACAGGAAATTAGGCATTTTGAAAAACCGAATGAATTTAGTACAAAAACTAAATAGAAAATTTGATAGTCTCAACTGAGAAATTAAACACTTAAAAAATTACAGTGTCTCTAATATCCATAAAATAAGAAAAAAGACATTATGTGGTAGGAATAAACAGATTTGTGAAATTTTAATATATTTTTCTAAATTTGGGAGAAAAATGCAACTAATGAACTGAGTAATACTATGAACATAGATAACAATAGAAATTTGAATCTGAGGACAGAAACTGAATATTCTTCCAAAATGCAGGTGATATGAGCCAAAACGGAAAGTGTTAATGAAAACGTAAAATGCTTGATGATTCAAAATTTCTCTTATCCTTCTTTACAGGCATTTCACAGGGAGAAAAGTGAGATACCTGAGATGCTATAAAAATAAAATAAAATTGTAACTGAAAATGTTCCAAAGCAGAAGAAAATAAATCAATTAAAATAAAAATCGAAAAGAGCAACAAGTATAGAAATGTTTACAGGAAGAGGAAAATAGTTATCCACAAAGGAAAAAAGAGTCCAGTTGGCATCAAAATTTTCAGAAGCAACTCTGGACACAAAAAAAACAGTATCAATTTCGAGTTATTTTTTGCAAGCTATAGAGGCTAACACTGGCTTTCTTAAACAAATAGGGGATTGACTGGAGTGCTGCTACAAGTGGATCATATAACTAATATCGGTATAGATGAGTAGGTTCAGAAATTAAAAAAATAAATAAAGACATTTCACAGCTTACACTGCAGAGATAATTTGGTCAGGAAACTACTGTTACCACTACTGGGTGCTGCCCTTGCTGAGGGCAGACATGAACAGGGAGTTCCAGCTTCTCTGTCATCTCGCCTTCAATCTCTCTCTCAATCTCTGTCTCTGTCTCTGTCTCTGTCTCTGTCTCCCTAGCTTCAGTGCTTTAGGAAAAACAATGTACTTGACTGATGCTTCTTCTGACGCTTTTACCTTAACTATTAGTGGCTGATGAGAAGAAAAATTCCTCTCATTATGATCCTACAGGTATGATGCAACAAAGCATCACACTAACATTATGAAACTTGGAAAGCTACCCCAAATACCAAGAATTGCCTTTTATCACTTGATGTTGTGATACGAGTAGAACCTCAGGAATCCCTATCGTCCATTCTTCTGTGTCCACAAGCTCAGTGCATGACAGAAATCTTAACTCCTCTCTCACCACCAGAATTAGTCATCTCAGAGAGTCAGGTAACTGCATATCTTGCGTAGGACTCAGTCACGAGGATCTTCAAATACACAGGAGGCAGGCTGACCTTCCAACAATAGTGGAAGCATGTTGATTCATAATGAGAGCACTTCATTCATAATGAAAGTATATTGTGATTCATAATGAAAGTACTTCTCTTTGGGGTTCTCATAGCATGATATCAGATTCCATAATCACAGGGGAAAATGGTAAAAATTACCTAGTAAATATTAGTGTATATTAGTGTCAGCCCCACTTCTAATATTTGTTCTCAAATCTATGAAATTTGAAAATGGGAAGAACAGTAATCTAGTTTATTAGGTCAAAAAGTATACAATATCCTAAGGAACAGTTACTCTTCTGAACTGTAGTCTTCTAGCATTTCAATAAAATAGAAGGCTGTATTTTCTGGCTGATACAGCGTTATGATAAGACAGGTATATCACATGGCATCAACTCTTTATTTCTTTTACTGCAAAAGGAGTTTTTCTTCAGGAGCACAGTTGCACGGTTTAATAAGTTTTAACAGATCCAGTAAACATACCGATACAATTAATAATAGAAATATGATGGGTAGGATAATGTGTCCTATGTCTGATCCTGCTGCCCCCACTGTTATAGGAAAGGTCCAAGGCAATTAATTTGTTTTCCATCTATTCTTCTTCTCCCCAATATTTAGTACCTGGAATGACAGTAGCCCGGTCCTCAACTAATTGCTGCTTTAGGAAAAAACTATAGGAGTCAACTCTTTATGTGAATGTGCTAGAAAACGTGAAGTGTAGGTTATTAAGATAGAAGGCCATCTCACTTCTGTCTGATATGACAGACTCAGCAGAGGCTATGTTTCTGTCACTGACCCTAGGTTCCTTCTTTCAGTCATTCATGGACCCAGCCTGGTCCAGTGATGGCTGTGTGAATGCTGAAAATTTAAAACTGTGGGCAATATTGAATAAGGTTGAGGATACTGAAGTATAGGTTACCGCTAGTAAAACAGGAGATAACAAAAATAAAACAATGCATATGAGAAAACAAGATTAAGGGGTCAGATAATTTTTTTTTTTTTACTTTTTAACAATGTTTATTTATTTTTGAGAGTGAGAGAGCAACAGAGAGTGAGTGAGTGGGGAGGAGCAGAGAGAGGGGGAGACACAGAATCTAAAGCAGGCTGCAGGCTCTGAGCTGTCAACACAGAGCCCCATGTGGGGCTCGAACCCATCAACCACCAGATCATGACTCCAGCTGAAGTTGGACGCTTAACTGACTGAGCCACCCAGGCACCCCTCGATAATTTTCTTTAAGCAATAGTTCTTATGTTGGCCTGAAAGGTGGCATCTTCCTTGATGGGTAATTATGTTTTATACCATTCACTGTGGCATCCCTAAACAGAGCCTGATCCTCTATCCTTTTCAACAACATTGTAAATACACAAGATTTTATAACTAAATATATTCTAATTTACAACAATTAAAATTAGTTGCATTTATTGTTCTGAATTTAGAACTCATACAGTAGATGATATCAAAAGTGAGTTAAAATGTATGGAACTGACTAGTTGTCAGTGGCAGAAGGCAAAGAACTCTAGTTATTTTTTAATCTGTGGCAAAATATTTCACAAAACTGTAACCTGTGTTATTCTCAGTGGCGGCTCATGTTGCCAAGAACCTGAGCATTACTAGAACCATCCCGTAAATCTCAAAATGTAACTGTGTGTTGGATGCTGCTTTTGACTTTTACCAAATTATTGCAAGAACTGAGGCTCATTATAACAGGTGGTTGTGAAGACGCAGCCTTAGCAGGAAGTAAGACTGAAAAAATTTTCCCAAGAGACTCAGTAGAAGCCTGCCAAATCAAACAGCCAACTATCAGATATCAGATGCTACCTTTCCACCACAGCCTGTAATTTCGATGCCCTCAAGTTTGCTACCATAAATCTAAGAGAGAGGAAAGGGCTCAGCAAAAATGCATTGATAATAGACAAAGTCAGATTCAGTGCTTTGTCTAGACAAGGTTTTCCATGTGTTCCCTTGCCCATCTAACTGACTGAAAGAAAACATATCCAAGCCAAATCAGTTTCTAGTGATTTATATTGCCAAAGATACCACAAACCTGGCCTGAAAAGCACAGTGGCTGTTTGATTCCTAAGGCAAACTCTGGGCTTCAAACCTGTACCAGATGGAAGCTGGCCGTGAAAGCCATACAGTCACAGTAGACATTGAGCAGGGAGACTATCCCCAGTGAGCAGAGCCAGAGTCTACAGAACACAATGAGACAGGAGTCAACCCAGAGAGTAAAACTAGTGTTTCTACAAGTAATTTACAACACTGCCAACATAGGCATTTTTCAAAAATCTTGCTCAACAATATTTTATAACTCCTGTGGATCAGGGACTGCCTGGAATCTCTGATTCTTTTGTTTTCTTTTCTTCTTCTTCTTCTTCTTCTTCTTCTTCTTCTTCTTCTTCTTCTCCTTCTTCTTTTTATTGTAGTGTAGTTGACACACAATGCTACATTAATTTTGGGTGTACAACATACTGATTTGACAAGTTTAAACATGATGCTATGCTCACCACAAGTGTAGCTACCATCTGTCACCGTACAATGCTATTGCAATACATTGACTATATTCCTTATGTTGTGCTTTTTATCCCCAAGGCTAATTCATTCCTTAACTGGAAGCCTGTATCTCCTGCTTGCCTTTACTTATCTTGACCATCTCCCCATCCCCCACCCCTCTGGCAACCATTTGTTCTCTGTGCTGACAGGTCTGATTATGCTTTTGTCTTGCTGTTTATTCATTTGTTTTGTTTTTTAGATTCCACATATAAGTAAATTCATATGGTATTTATCCAATAATTCCACTACTGGGTATTTACCTAAAGAAAACAAAACACTAATTTAAAAGCCTATATATATATATATATATATATATATATATATATATATAGGCTTTTATGCTCATACAGCACCAATGGATACTGGCTGTGAATTTGTTAGATTATAGGTCACCAGACCACAAAATGCTACATCCAAAATGATAAAGTCTACACCACACTTAGAAATTGTAGACCTGGATATGGATGTGATAACTATTAGACTTGAGTTGCTTCATTTCAGGGAAGTTGGAGTTTGTGTTACTGCTAGAGGCAAGTCTGAGCATTGCTATGCCACACGTAATGTCCTCTTTTTCAGAGTACAGATGCAAAAGCATCTCTGAGTTTTAGGTATGTTACTGAGGTCAGGTTTTTGGGAGTCAGATTTTTGGGCCCAACCACGACAGAACCAAGGCCAGACCTGAACGTCAAAGCACAGTCGAGGCTTTATTGGGGCAATAGCACTAGCTGAAGGGAGACACAACACCAACAGAAAGTAGGCCTCCCCAAACAAAGAGGAGGTGCTGCTTATATAGAGGAAGTCCCCACTCAGTTTCCACCCTAGCACAATGCTAATAAGGGACAGAAAAGTGACTTGTTCTGATTGGTCGATATTGGCAGGTGAACTCAAGGAGCTCATTGTTTTTTAAAGCTAAGGTCTTTGAGGTTTGTGAGCCTCTGTTTCTTCCATGAACAAGATATGGCTGTGGCTGTTGTTTGTAAGTCTTGCTTATATATTGGCCACAACCTGGTTTTGCTTGGTAAGAGAAGAGGTTCAGCAAAAACAGCCAAGAGGAAGTGCCCCAGGTATATAATGTTTTTCCTTAGGGGCCTGTTCCCATGGTCCCTGGCTGTTTAGGGAAGGCATATGGTGACCAAGGTAGGCAAGACATGCTTTCTCCACTTGAAGCTAAAGATGTCAGTGTGATAAGTACTTGATAATGAGGATGTAAACAAAAATGATAGTTTTAACATTACTGTGAGAATTTACGTGACAGAGATACAATTATACTTTTATCTCATTCTTCATCAATGATATGATAATACTACATGTATTTACTCTTAATTCAAAACATCCTTGAAATGTTTTTTTAATGACTCTCCTTTCAAATTTTGCAGGTATAAAACTGTATGTCAGCAAAAAGTGACTGACAAGAAGAAAAGAGTTAAACCTGAGAGACCTAATGCATAAGAGAATGTTGGAGAGATTTTATTTTCCTTTGTCACAGATGGGAGAAATTTGAAGAGGACTAATGGTTTAGAGAACATTCCTATATACTATAAAATCTGGAGACCTGCCCATTAGAATCTGTATCTGTGCCCATAAAAGATCTACATCTTGAAATCAAAGCATCTGTCTTATATTTGTGTTTTATTTACGTAGATTAATCCAGCTAATAAGCTAGATCTAACTAGAAAACTCTTATATATGCCTTTCTTTGTTCTTAATAGATGGAAAGGTAGAGGACTTTCTATGACAATATTATGTCGGGAACATAAAGTATGCATCTTTGAAACTGGACGTTCCTTGCAAGGATAAATGTCTTTTTAAAATCTTATCTTTGCAAAAATGCAAAAGGAAAAGTCATTTTTAACATCTTTTTAAAGGTGTTTTGAATTTAGAGTAAATGCAATGAAGTATCTCCATAGCCCTGATCAAGGAGAGGGATGAATGTACAGGCATATGTCTGTCACTTAGCAAATTCTCATAACAGTGTCAAACCTAAATCTGGTGTAAAAAGGACTTGTATTTATGGTAGGAACTCTGCAAACCATTAACTGTTTTGTGTATATGTATAAGCCGCTCAAAGTAATTTGTGGTAAAAGCACTAATGTTAATAAATTTCCATATCTTAAAAGACTTACTGCCGGTAAATTTGTGGAGCCACTTAAAAAATTTCAACCTAAAGACAGTTTTATCTTCTCCTTACTTGGTTTCTCTTTTTCTCTCTATTTCTGAGCTTAGAATATTTACTGTTTTGCTTCTACTCAACTCAGCCTCTATTTCTGCAGACGGCCTAATGAATACATAAGCACCACATAACTATGAAAAGTTAAAATGGAGGAGCCAAAACCAGGCTAGTGAGCAAGGCAATTGTACTAAATCTACCTTTTCTGTAATATTCTGGCAGCTCAAAAATTTCCCGACTGGAATATTTATTTGAATATATGCTAATTTTCATAGAATGATATGCACTTTAGAGGATGTAAAAACAAAGTTTGCTCGTATTGTAGGTAGATACTCCAAGTGTGCACATATCTGTCTGTTAAGTATCTGCACAGAGACCTGTTATTAAGACCAAATTTGCAAGGAAACTTTGTTATATGCTTGGGCATAATAAGAATTCAGACACTTTTTTTTACCTATTATGGAAAAATATATACAAACGTAAAAAAATATAAAATGGTACTGTACCAAAATAAAAAACAAGTCTCTGAAATGATCCTGTGACTCCTAGATCTCTTCCTAAAGGAAAACTCTTTTCTGATTGGAGTATTCACTTCTTTAAGTGATCACTCCATAATATACATTATATGAATTTATATCTACTTTTCATATAAATGTTTTTTTACTCTCTAATGTCTTTCCATTTTGGAAATTAAAAGTTTAACTCACTCATGCCATTTTACTATTGTTCACTTTTTTTTTAATGTTTATTTTTTATTCATTTTTGAGAGAAGAGAGAGAGAGAGAGAGAGAGAGAGAGAGAGAGCAAGGGAAAGGTAGAGAGAGGGACAGAGAGAATCTCAAGCAGGTTCTGCACTGTCAGCACAGAGCCCGATGTGGGGCTTGAACCCACGAACTGTGAGATCATGACCTGAGAGAAAATCAAGGGTTGGACACTTAACCAACTGAACCACCCAGGCGCTCCTATGGCTCACTTTCTATATTCATATTATTAACTTTATTTAGGTAGAAACTAATTCAAGTCAGTTAGTTAGTTTAAATTAGCATACTTTTATATTGCCTGGTTTCAAATCCTGACTAAAACTCTCTCAAAAAATATATACCTATATTAGCATATATTCATTTTGAGAAAGTTACATGACTTTTATGTTTCTTAGCTTTATAATCTATAATGTCAAGACAACTGGCCATATTGGAGGCAGTTATGTGATTATGTGAGAGAATGCATATAAATTAGTTAGAATAATACCTGGCACTTTTAACTACATAATAAAATTATCTAACATTGTAATCATTTTGCCATTAAACCTATAGAAGTATACAAATATTTCCATGATAGGTACATTCCCACCTTTTGTTACATATATGTTAGACAGTATGATAAGCCATTGCTAACATCTTTTGCCTTTTCCACCTAATCTCTGTGTCAGACAAGATGGTTTCCAGTTACATTCAAGTATAAAATAACTTTTTCAATTATCAAAGTATAGTAATTTAATATTTATTTCTATAGACATAATTAGATCCTCCATGCTTTCCAGATAAATTGACCCTCAAAACTGAAAATCTTTGAAAATATTATGTTTACAGCATTATGGCTATGCTAACAATGTTGAATACACAAACCAAATTGGGAGTTAGAATTACATTATCTTCATCATGGCTTCATTGCCTTCATTCCTGCCGAGTTGAAGACAAAACATTTAAAATCATAATTTTAAATACATTATTTTTAAATTTTCCCTTATTCAAAATCAGGTCCCAATTTGCTTCATAAATGGGCCATACTCCTTTTAAATATTCTCATTTGATATTACTAGTATTCTTTCTTTTGTTTTTGCATATACAATGAACAAATGTCTTTATCCTAAACACATTGGCATTCCTCTATATTACACTATAATCTCCAGAGACTTTTACCCTCCTGCTTTTCTCTGCTACAGCTGCTTTCTAGGACTGTGTTACAGCTAAATCCTGGGAGTTTATTCATTGCACTTCAGTCATAGGTCAGTATTTGATTTATATATGCATCGTATGCCTTAATTTTCTTGATTGTCTTCACATTTTGCCTTATTTGCCTTCACAATTGATTCCTATTTTGGTTGTGTTGAATTAAAATTTCCAAATCAGGGACACCCGGCTGGATCAGTTGGTAGAGCATGGGACTCTTGATCTAGGGGTTGTGAGTTCAAGCCCCACATTAAGTGTGGAGTTTAGTTAAAAATAAAATCTTGAAAAATAATAAAATAAAAAAATAAAAATTCTAAATCATTCTGTATTAGAAAGTTGAGGCATTTCTCCATTTAGTTATAGAAAACGTGTAGACAATCTGATTTGCATTTTGTGGTGGTTAAATATATTCTTCTACAAATCTTTAAAGCTTATAATTTTATTCTTATAGTTTTGAAATCTCCATGAGAATATGCTTTTCTATGGGCATTTTAAATATAAGCAGCTTGACATTCTATGAGCTATTTTCGTTCGGACACTTATGCCTAATTGCAATGCTAGAGTGTTATCTACTGTTATCAATTCAAAATTGCCTTTCCCACTGTTTAGTCAACTCTTTTTTTCTTTCAAAACTATTATTAACATTAACTTCTCTGACATTAATTTTTGACATTTTACTGAGGTGCAATTGACACCCAAATTCACCCAAATTCACACAGGTTGTACAAGTTGTACAACATGTATGTTTCTGTGTGTGTCCATGGAATATCACCACAAAGTAATGAATTTATCTATGACCCACAAAATTCTCCTTTCTGTCATTATAAACTAGTTTCCCTTTTCTATATTATTATATAATTACAGTTACATTGTATACGTTCTTTTATTGTCTGGCTACTTTCCTCAACATAATTGACTTTCATTCATGTAGTCCTGCAATCAGTAGTCATTTGACTTTTTTGCTAATATCATCCCACTGAATAAGATTCCACAAATTGTTCATATATATAGCTGTCAATTTCCATCTGGGTTGTTTCCAGTTTTAACAATTACAGATACAGCTTTTCTGAATATTCATGCATATGTTTTCATACAGACATGATTTATTTAGTCTTGCGAAAATAACTAAAGTAGATATGTTAACTTTTTAAGAAACAGACTATTTTCCAAAGTCATTATAACCCTTTTCTATTTTTTCCCTTCATTCTTTCCTTCCTTCCTCCTTCTTTTACTCTTCCTCTTCCTTCTCCTCCTCTTTCTTCTTCTTCCTTCTCCTCTCCCTTTTCTCTCCCTACCCTATCTCTCTGTCTCTCTGTCTTTGTCTCTACTTCTCTCTCTCTCTTTTCCTTTTTGGTGGTTATTGCCTCAGCTTAACTTTCCAGTCCTACAACTTACATCCTATTGCCATCTTAACGACAAAAGTTTTAATCATAAATAGTTTTGTTATTCTCAGATAGTGGTGTTGTTTCATGGTATTTGGTTCTTATGTGAAATGTATGCATGTGTGTGTTGGAAGGACTAAATGACTTCTCAAATTCCAGTATATACATTTATTATTTATGAATGCTATTCTACTCCTTCATTCCCTCATTTACCCAGTGTTCACTTTCTATAAGTTTATTTTTGTCATTCTTTGATTTCTTTCCTCCCTTCCTCCCTTTCTTCCTTCCATCCTTCATTCCTCCTTTCCTTTCTTTCCCTAAAGAAATGGAGCTGTAGTGTGTTTTTGTACGATAATAACATCTTTACCCAAAATTGATTTCTTTTGATTATCCTTATATGATTTATTAATTTTATTTTATACTCATACTCAATAAAGAAGAATTGAGTTAATGAAAACAAGTAGTCTTTTTGTAGTAAGTATGTAGCACTTTTTTCTTTATTTCTGAGCAATAATAATGATATTATTTCTCAATTAATTAGGATTTAAAATATACAGATTGAAGTAAAAGCAATGTTAAATGGTTGAGTCTAAGACGTAGAAGAAAGGTATTTGCTATCTGGAGTAATAAAGTTCAATTTTATATAAACTACAAGGATAACACAAAAAGGGGTACTTAAGTAACAAAGCGAAACAGTATCTACTTCCAAATTCTATCAAGGATCTTATCATTATTTATAAGTGTTTTGATGGACTCAATACTATCAATAATATTAAAATTCTAGGAAACATAAACTGATAGTAGTTTCCTTTCACTGGTAGTCTCATAAAAAAAGCAGAAAATATGTTTTTGGTAAAAGGTATCCTGAAAATATCTCCTATACTGCTATGCTGCTGGAGCTAATATGCATTGTTTGATGTTAACACAATGATCTTACTCCTAGCTGTTCAGGAGGTTTATTTGTGGGTCTTTCCAACAAAGAAACACTATGCAACTACCAATCAAAAATAGCTCAAAGAAGAACATAAATGTCTTTATATGTTAAAAAGTTTCAGGGGCGCCTGGGTGGCGCAGTCGGTTAAGCATCCGACTTCAGCCAGGTCACGATCTCGCGGTCCGTGAGTTCGAGCCCCGCGTCGGGCTCTGGGCTGATGGCTCAGAGCCTGGAGCCTGTTTCTGATTCTGTGTCTCCCTCTCTCTCTGCCCCTCCCCCGTTCATGCTCTGTCTCTCTCTGTCCCAAAAAAATAAATAAACGTTAAAAAAAAAAATTAAAAAAAAAAAAGTTTCATGGCTGGATTTTGTTGCCTAGTTACAGGTAAAAATAACTGTCAAGAAGAACTGTCTTAAGTACAAATACTGCTGTGTCACCAATAACCTGCATTTTAGTGGCACAAAAAATCAAAATGCAAATTTCATTATGCTCCAAGATTCCGTGCATGAAGAATTTTGATAAGGCATATTGGTGATGTCTTCTCTGCTCCATGATATCTGGAGCTTCAGCTGATAAGACTTGAATGACAGGAGGTACTTCAAGAAGCTAGGTGATGGAGAAAGGGGAAGTCTCTTATACAGTTGATGGGAGTACAAACTGATGCAACCATGCTAGAGAGCAGTATGGAGGTTCTCAAAAAGTGAAAAATAGAACTACCCTACAGGCAGCGATTGCACCACTAGGTATTTACCCAAAGGATACAAAAATACAGATTTGAAGGGGTACATGCACCCCAATGTATATAGCAGCATTATCAATACTAGCAAAACTTGGAAAGAGCCCAAATGTCCATCAACTGATGAATGGGTAAGGAAGAGGTGGCATATATATACACAATAGAATACTACTCAGCTATCAAAAAGAATGGAACCTTGTCATTTGTAACATGAATAGAGCTAGAGTGTATTATGCTAAGTGAAATAAGTCAGAGACAAATACTATATGATTTCACTCATATGTGGAAATTAAGAGAAAAAAAACAGATGAACATAGAGGAAGGAAAAAAAAGAGAGAGGGAAGCAAACCATAAGAGACTCTTAACTACAGTGAATAAATTGAGGGTTGATAGAGGCAGGTGGATGGGGGAAGGGTTAAATGGGTGCTGGGTATTAAGGAGGGTACTTGTAATGAGCACTGGATGTTACATATAACCAACGAATCACTAAATTTTACACTTGAAATCAATTTTACCATACATGTTAACTCACCAGAATTTAAATAAACACTTGAAAATTAAAAAAAAATAAATTAAAAAGAAGCTAGGGGATGCATTAGACTGGAGGCATCTTTACTCTCCTTTGCATGGTACCAGAGTTGTGATGACTCCAAGGCTAGAATCAAATAGCTCTTTCAAAAGGCGTTCTATATGCAGGTTTTATATTTGGTTTGTACTTCTCTAAGCATAGTACTAGAGTCCAGATAGAACATCCCAAGAGGCAGCAACCAAATACCAAGGGTTGTGATGGAACAATGCACGGACTTTTCTGACTTAGGTTCAGAATTTACATGTTAAGTTCTATTCTCTTGGTTAGGAGTAAGTTACAAAAGCCAACCAACACTTAAGAGGATTAAGAGAATTAGACTTCATTTCTTAATAGGAGAATGACAAGACCACGCAGTAAAATTAGAGCCTTATGGGATGGGTAATGTTATTGTGTACATCTTTGCAAAATAACATTTCCCACAATATTTCGGAAACATTTGACTGTTTAAGAAGAAATACATAATTCACAATACAGTTAAATATGTATTTATTATTACTTCTCATAATAGCTGATTATAGGAAATTTAATAAAGAACTATACCCATGAATAAAATGCAATAAATAAAATTTGCCTGTGTAAATTGTGGTAGGTAAGCAAAATCTTTGATTATTCTACATTCATGGATGGACCTTGAGGGCATTATGTTAAGTGAAATAAGTCAGACAGAGAAAGACAAATGCCATGTGATCTCATATGTAGAATCAAAGAAGAACAAACTCATAGAAACAGAACAATTGATGGTTATCAGAAGCAGAAGGTGAGGGAAATGGGTGAAGATGATCAAAAGGTATAAACTCTAGTTAAAAGACAAATAAATTCTTTGGATGTAATGTATAGCATGGTGACAATGCTGTATTGTATACTGAAAAACTGTGAAGACAGTGGATCTGAAAGTTCTCATTACACACAAAAATATTATAACTATATGAGGTGATAAACTAAATTCATTGTGGTGATCATTGTGTAATAGATACATATATCAAATCATTATTATATACCTTCAAACAATAAGTGTTACATATCAATTATATCTCAATAAAACTGGAATTGTTTTATTATAGAAAGCAAAGCATATCATAAACATTTGGATAAGTTCAGATATGCTTATAATAAAAGATATAATAATCAATTGTTTTAATTAGTCTGTAGCACCAATATAATAAAAATGAATTAAACTTAAATTTCAGTAGTAAAAATAACTCTAATGGAAACCAAATATCATAGGAATAGGGAATTATTAAATATAAACACAAAAATGATTAACTAGGAAACTGTTATTTTGACAAAATAATTTAAAAGTTATTGGTTTGTGGGGCACCTGGGTGGCTCAGTCAGTTAAGCGTCCAACTTCGGCTCAGGTCGTGATCGCACGGTTCCTGAGTTCGAGCCCCGCATCAGGCTCTGTGCTGACAGCTCGGAGACTGGAGCCTTCTTCGGATTCTGTGTCTCCCGCTCTCTCTGCCCCTCCCCCAAAATGCTCTGTCATTCTCTCTCAATAATAAATAAACATTAAAAAAAGTCCTTTTAAAAGTTATTGGCTTGTAATGATAAAATACATACAAATTTAATGAAGAAAATATCCACAAATAGACAAAAAATTACAATGAGAAAGACACATAACCACATTTATAAGATTAATTTAATAACTTCAAGAGATAATTTACTTCAAAATAATTCACTTCAAAAAATTTGAAGGTTTCATTCTAATTATCTTAGTTATTTGAGAAAATATAGAGAAATAATTCAAGAACAAACTGTAAGTATCCAAGAACACTAATAACTATAAACATTAAGAAAGCTTCCAAAAATACTTTCAGGGATAGGTAGTACCTATGCCATTTTAACTTTTCCAAAGTAATAAGGAGAAGGAAACTTGCCAATGGCCCTTACTGAGTTAGCGTTACCTGAGACAGTAACAAAATGGAGATAGCACACAGTGGTATTACACACTTTAATTTCATTTATACATATTGATGCAAAAGTTCTAAGCATGATATTACCTCATAGAGGCTATCGCATGCTAAAGGAGTTATGGCCATTCTATTAAGAAGTGGGTTCATTCATGGATAATAGATTTGTTAACACTAAGACTGTTGTTCATACATTTCACTATGCTAAATAAAAAAAGAGAACATATATTTTGATATGTGTTGAAAAGTCTGTTTCACAAACACTTCTCTCTCTGTCTCTTTTGCTTTCTTTCTCCATCTTTTATCCCTTACACTCGTTTTTAACGTTATTCATAATATAAAGAGGCAGTAAGATACCTGTCATCAATATTTTAATATTGCTCTTAGAAAAGTAAAACAATAAAATATGATATTAAAATAGGAAATAATAGAAATTTGGTGACACAATGATAATTATTTGCAAATGAATAGGACTTTCTACCAAAAATATCAGAGGCAATCAACTGCAAAGCCATTAGAGATGATAAGACACTTTATTAAGATACATGCTGAATATGATTAAATTTAAATATGCTTCTCTGCAATAGCTATGTTTGAAAATGTATTTTATTTTTAGCTATATAACAGATTGTATGTTCAGAAAAAAAACTACCTAACATGGTTAACTAAAATGATAACTATTCAATACTGTTGGAAAGCCTTTTATTCAAATGCATGGTTGAGATAGAAAGAAAATAAGATGATCCAAAGTATTGTTCTATTTGATTAAATGTGGGTATTTGTAATTGGGAGTGAATTATTATTATCTAAAATAGACAAATAGGCATGGTCACTGTTTTGTGTGAGTGACATATTTACCAAAAAAATCAAAATACAAAATATAGAAAAAAATCATTTCTTCAAGAATAGTGTAGTCTAAATTACTCAAAATTTAAAAATAAATTGGGAATAATTATACGATGTTAATATCCTAAAATTACACACACACACACACACACACACACACACACACACACACACAGAAATCTATCAATTAAAAAAAAAAAGACATGAGAGATTTCCCATGAAATTAGAGGTAATTACCTAGTGTAACATTAATGTCAATACCACACAAATTAATGTATTATTTTAATGAAATAGCAAGCAAAATAACAAAGTAATTTTTTACTTTTAATTTGGTAAAAAATACCATGCAAATTTTCAAATGGGGGATAAAATACATTAAAGCCCACAATATGTTTGAAAACTGTTCCACTTGATATCTAATACACAAAAAAATCTCTGAATGAATATAAATGTCAGTTGCTAAACAACTGAAGAAGAGAGGTAGATACAGTTTTCTATTAGTGTGAGCCCTGGATAAAGAGTTTCCTCAGAAATATAAATTCCCTGTGATGTGCTATTAAACACAATAGCAGAATTTTGAAAGACGATAGTTGACAGTAATAATTCATCAAAAACACCATGTAAAATATATTTTGCTTTGTTTTCTTATTCACAATATTTAGAATTCGCATTTTTAATAAAAATGAATGGTATACTTAAAACCACCTCACCATCTCTTGCCAGAAGGATTAGACTACAGTTAGCTGTTTTCTTTGAAGGAAGAGTCTGGGGATAGCAGGACAGAATGCCCTAGGGCAGAGTATCTTAAATTTTATCAAGGTAGCATCTCTAAATCTGGAGAAAAGTTTGCTTCACTCTTGGCCTATAGCCTAAAGGCACTTTCAACAAGCATGAACTTTATCTCAGAATTCCCCATTTTACCTAACATTTTAGGGGAAATCCTACCTTTTTTTGTCATATAATATGTATATATAGTGGTATAAATCTTTTAAAATATTTTCCATGAAATAAAATAAATGCTACCTAACTTGCACATGCAACCTTCCAAATTTTAAGTATTAGCTGATAGGAAAGAAAGAAAAAGAAAAAATTATTTTATAGGCAAGTAAGAGAATACCATGAGCTGGTCAACTGGTATTTAGAATAAACATTTCTGGCTTTCAATTAGAATTGGTCCAAACCTTAGAAATATGTGTTCATCCACAAAATAAGAAATGTGTTCATCCACAAAATAATAATGTGGTCTCCAGGTACAAAATGAAATGATGATGCTATGGTTTATATGTTATCTACTATACAATAGGTTTATAAAATTTTATAGTTCAATCAATTATGCAGATCAAATGCAACAAAACAAAATCTATAGTTTTATTTATTTATATTAAAAAAATTTAGGGGCGCCTGGGTGGCGCAGTCGGTTAAGCGTCCGACTTCAGCCAGGTCACGATCTCGCGGTCCGTGAGTTCGAGCCCCGCGTCGGGCTCTGAGCTGATGGCTCAGAGCCTGGAGCCTGTTTCCGATTCTGTGTCTCCCTCTCTCTCTCTGCCCCTCCCCCGTTCATGCTCTGTCTCTCTCTGTCCCAAAAATAAATAAACGTTGAAAAAAATTAAAAAAAAATTTAATATTTATTTTGAGAGAGAGAGAGAGAGAGCACAAGCAGGGAGAGGGATAGAGAGAGGGAGACAGACAATCCCAAGCAGGCTCCATGCTGTCAGCGCAGAGCCCAATGTGGGGCTCGAAATCACAAACCTAGAGACCACGACCTGAGCTGAAATCAGGAGTCGGTTGATTAACCAAGTGAGCCACCCAGGCACCCCCACAAAATCTGTAGTGTTCAAGGATTAAAACTTGTACTTCTCCCTTCCTATAACTATCACCTTTCTCACATGTTATTATATTTCCTCTCATTTCTGCTGTATTTCAATGTTTGGATCTTGTAGCCCATCTGTATTCTTTTACTGGGAAGAGAGACAAGTGAAATAGAATGTATGCATACCATAAAATATTATTTATCGGAAGCAACAAATTAGTTGTTCATATATGGTCATAAATGATCTTGAAGACATACTGCTAAGTTAAAAAAACATTAACAGACTTACTGTAGATCCATGACAGAGTTTTATCCATGTCATGAAAGGTGAGTGCTTTCAAAACCACCTTTATTTCACCAGATAATTGTCAAACTAAAAATACAGATATTCTTTTCCTGTGAGGTTATACAAATTTTAAAATTTCTCCTAACTAAAGCACTTCTTTTGTTGCATCTCTGCTCACTTCCATTATCATCCCACCTCTTTTATTCTTGAGTTGTATTCTTCACAGTGCACTTGAAATTCATTATCACCAATTCTTTTATTTTGTACCTGTATTAGTTATAATAATGTTAAACCACAGCAACAAACAGACTGAAAACTTCTAACATATATAAAAGGGCAACTTTTGTAACTCACAGTTCATAGCAGTACTTTCGTATAACAAGGGCTTTGTTCTACATGGTAATTTAGGGATCTAGTCTCCTTCCAACCTTTGCATCTATCCAATGTGTTATAAAATTGTACCGCACCCCAGAATTGCCTAGAGGACATACTAAAACAAAGATTGCTTTGACTGCTCAGACCCTTTTTATCCCTGTATTTCTTATTTACAAAGTCAGAAGTAAGCCTGGGAACTTGATTCACCTATGTTTCCAGATACTTCTGATGCTGCTGCACACTTTTGAGAATCCCTGTCCTGAGGTGTTGTCTCTGTTTACATACAGCTGGGGGAGATCGGAGATAGAGAAAGCACAATCATTCCTTATATCCAGGCTCTGAAGTAATAATATTTGCCGATGTTATTCACATAACACAGGCAAAAACGTTTCCATTGTGAGATGCAAGGAAGTCTCAGAAATGGCGTGTCTGTCTTGCAAGGCACTTCTAGGCAGTAACTGTACAATATAGAAAATGGAGCAAACCGTGGGTGAGTCTCTCACTCTGGTCACCAAACCTATATACTTCTTCACACAGAAGAACAAATCTCCATCTCTTATGCAAGCTCAACTCAAGTCTCATTTTGTTACAGTATTCCTCTCATCCCACTGTCTATGGGTGGTGCTTAATCATCTCCATCCAGTTCAGAAGTGGTTCATTGTGATTCAGCCATGTATTTTTATATGAGAAAGGAAAAATTATGTGATTAAATCAGTCAATTTCATGTTCAGTGCCCACTTACCAGTGCTCAAATTTCACGACCAGTGCTAAAGGGACACTGAGTGATGCTGAAACATACTGAATGGCAAGAAGTTATAAAGACATTAAATAGAGCATAATGTCCCTATAGACAAAAACTGATAGGCAGCAAAAGGAGTGCTACTTAACCTACCCAACTGTAAAAGGTAGGAAGGCAAGAATTGAAGACAAGATTCTGTCCTTTAGTCAGTACTCACATCTGAGCCAATTTTGAATCCAGAACTCATTGGCATAAGAAGACGTTAGCTCCCTAAAAGGAAAAACCCTATCAACATAGCAATTATACACTATAATGATTTTCCCAGTCTCACCAAAAGTAGCTATAGTCATTTACTCAGTAGATTCTACACTAGGCACAAAATAGGTATTTTGAGGACTATTGGGGATGAGTTCTGGTTGACACTGCTGCTCAGAGACACGAATTGTGTTATAGATACCTTGTTAGCATGGGGACTTAGGGAGAACGGATAGTAAATGGGGCTGGGGCCCTGGCTAGGCTAGCTCGTGGTGGGCTCAATGAGCCCATAGCCCCACCTATTGTCCATTTCTCTACTCACCAACTACTACTACAGTGGCCAATTGGAGTAACTTCTATGTTGATTCCTTGGTGAAGTGAGAGCTATCACATTGGGAAAGCCAAATGAAACTCTGAAACTACCCACTCCTTAAAAAACATAACATCTGAAGCAGAGATTTATACACCTTTTGAGAAATAGCTCCTGGCATGTCACTGAACCCTAATAGAGACAGAACACCTAACCATGGAGCAACAAGTAACAATGCATCTGGAACTTCCCATTATGAGCTGTGTTTTGCTGAACCCACCACATTATAATTTTACAGAGTCCCATAGGTGGTCATAATTTGGGAATGTTTACCCTAGATTGAGCTTAAGGAGTCTAAGAGGACACTGAGAAGCTTGCATGAGTGGGTAGCCTAGACTTTCATGTCAGCACTAAGTTACACAAACTTTTCACAGCTCACATTTTTGTTTATATGCGTGTTCCTGTATGTTCAATTGAAGGAGAAAGAATAATCCTCAGGCTTCATTTATAATTGAGTTGGCTCACTATGTGGGTGCAAGCTGAAAATGGGTGCCATCAGCATTACAGTCATGTTCAGAGTGGCTACAAATGAAAATGGAAAGAAAATATTTCCCAAAGGGTAGAACTGCTGACAGTGAAGCTGGCCATCTACTTTATGTGGTAGCAGAACCAGCACATGGATGGATGGCACATGGAAGTGGACACCAAGTGTGAAGATATTTGTGTCACACGCTGATGCCCATCATAAAGCATCCACCATGAAAATAGTATGGGATAACCAAGCAGATAAAATGACTTGGACATCTGATGTTAGCCAAACTTCATGTGCCATTTTGGGAGTGCCATGATAGGGACACAAATGGAATAATGGTTATGTTGTGAAGGTTAATTATAGCAAGCTTGGAATTAGCTTGAACTCTCTTGCTGAAGTTTGTGCACGGCAATGACCCTTAGTCTAGGCATGAAATATTCTGATTAATAGTGTTGCTTTATAACCATGGGTCTAAAGAGTTTCCAGCCCATTTGTTCCAGCTCGTCAGCACTGTTTATTGATAACAATGAGATTGATGATTCACACCTGGTCTCTGTGAGACCCTGGAGGACTCTGCTGTTAAAGCTGGTTATGTAGCAGAAATATGTTACATGGCCAGCAAAAAATAAAAAATAAAAATCTCCAGCCAAGATCCCTTTTTGAGCTCCCTAATTCCAAGGTGTTCCATGCACACACTGGTGGTTCCTGATCCAAGAAAAAAAGTGCATCCATCCATGGCCCTTAGAAATGGATTACAATAGGAGCCTGCACCTGATGTCTCTGGACCCCTGGCTGTGAGACAGACTTTGGCTGTAATGCATTTGCTTACTTTAATGCTGTCATTGATATATTATGTCTGTTTGTGGTGATAAACTGTAGATTTGTACGTATTTCATCTTGGATTTCGTGAATCTATTTCAGCAATCAAACCCTGCTTAACATCGACTGCTAGTGCAGTGAGTGGCAGAAATTGAGGCTATGAATTGACTCAGAGACATGGACTTGTACTTATCAAGGCTAATCTAGCTACCACCTCTTTGCAATGCCTAACCTGCCAGACAGACCTATTCTGAGTCCGAAATACTACACTATTCCTCAAGTATAAGCAACTTGGTGCCAAATCTCACTTTTCTTGAAGAGCCAGAATTTATACTGAAACATATTCCAGGTATAGGGTTGGCTTTCCCACCTACAGAGCCTTAGCCAACACTACTGCATGAGGGCTTACAGATATCTATCCCACATGTATGGAATCTATACAGGTTTTATATTGCTTCCCTACAAATTATCACAAACTTGGTGGATTAAAACAAAATACATTTATTATTTCTCAGTTTCTGTGTATCCGAAATCCAGGTACAGGTTAGCTGGATTCTCTGCTCAGAATCTTAAAAATTAAGAAGTTGGTTGTGTTCTTTCGTGGAGCACTTCAGGGTCTTTGTCAAGCTTATGTGGTCATTGGTACAATTCAGTTCCTTGTAGTTGTGGGATGGAGATCTCCGGCTGTCAGCAGAGGACAACTCTCAGCTCTGACTGGATGCTTACCATTTCTTGCCACATGCCTTTTAATGACATGACATTTTCTTTTGTAAGGCCAATAGAAGAGAATCTTCTATAGCTTCAAATATCTCTGATTTATTCTGTCTCTAATCTCTGGATCCTCTTTTTAAAAGGCTCACCTGATTAGGTAGGGCCACCCACACTAAAGGGGAGGATATACTTGCCAGTTGGAGTAACTCTTACATTGATTCCTTGGCCTGTGGAGAAAGAGCTCTCATAGTGGGTAAAGCCAAATTAAACTCTGAAACCATCCTCATTCCCAGTAAGAACAAAAAATCTCCAGCAGAGATTAACATGTCTTTTCAGAAACAGTTCATGGTATGTCACTGAGCTTTGGTAGAGGTAGAACACTCGACCACGGAACAACAAGTGACCAAGTATCTGAAATCTCATTATGAGCTATAGTCTTCCAGACCTATCAAGTTATAAGTTCAGCAGTGCTTATAGGCAGCCATAAAAAGAGAGTGATATATAGTGGGTTATACAGTGTATACATATCAAGGGATGGGAATCTTGGGGACCACTCTAGAACTATCCTTACCACAGGATTCCAGGCAATAATGCATGCAACTAGGAGACTCACTTCATTGCAAAAGTGTGAGTGTGGAGGCATAACCAGGGAATCCACTTGCTGTATCACCAGTGTACTACTTAGAAATAGCTGGTCTCACAGAGGGCTGGAACACCCTTCAAAAAGCAAAGATGAAACACTAGCTTAGAGGCAGTCCTTTAAAAGGATAAACTGCCATGCTTCAGGATGCAGAATATGCTTTAACTCAGAAGTCTCTGCATCGCAGGGGCGCCTGGGTGGCTCAGTCGGTTAGGCATCCAGCTTCAGCCCAGGTCATGATCTCATGGTTAGTGAATTCAAGCCCCACATAGGGCTCTCTGTGTCAGCACAGATTCTACTTTGGATACTCTCTCACCCTCTCTCTCTCTCTCTCTCTCTCTCTCTCAAAAACAAAAGTCTCTGTGTCCCAAATAGGTCTGGAAACCAAGTGATAGAAGTAGGAGTGGCCCCATTTGACATTATTCTCAGCGATGCACAAGAGTATTTTGTGCTTCCCATTTTTGAAACTCTGAGCTCTGCAGGGTTGAAGGTGTTTTCCCTAATATGGCCCATTCTTGCCACAGGACACAGTACACAGTACACGTTCCATTGAACTACAACTGTCACCTGAGCATTTTGAACTCCTTATGTCCAGAGACCATCAGACTAGTAGAAATGGCAACATTACAGTTAAGTGTAATTGACTACAATCAGCAGGAGGAGGTAGGATTGCTTTTGCCTGAAGAGGTCAGGGTAATCTATATGTGGAACTCAGGCAATCCACTGGGTACCTCCAGTATTCCTTGCTTCGTGATTGTTGAGTGGACCCTTACAGTAATTCAACTTGGAAAAGGCGTGATTTCCAAGGACGAATATTGCATAGGAATACATTTGGGTCACATCAGTGGGTAATATACCAACACATGCAAGGAAATAGAGGAAGGTGAAGGAAATTTAAGATGGATAATCAAAGGAGAGGATGACTACTAGTTATGGCCCTAACATCAACAGCAACAAAATAGTTTGTTCCCCTGACCTGCTTTTTCTAAGCTTCCCCTCAGGAGGAGAGGCCCAAGGAACCCGTGGAGGAACTGCTGCTGGAAACTGTAGTGTACGTCACTACAACCACTCCTACTCAACAAGTGGTAGACTGTTAAGATGATGAAAATAAGACTCTCATAGCTCCTACGGAAAGCATATTAATGGATGGCTGATATACTCCTATTCTGTATCCATCCCCACATTTGTGCTGAGGCCACATTTCCATGGGTTCCTCTTAACCAAATACTGAACAAGGAAGTACTATGATGAGCAAAGTGGTGGTACCATGCAGGACCATTCCTAAAAGATGCAGAATTCTTTAAATAGGCAATTTTAGCCCTAGGATGCTCCCAATGACCTGGCTGAAACTTTCTTAGGAGACACGGTTGTAGTCTGAGAATCTTTCTACCTAATCCTTTTTACTTCATTCTCTCCACTGGATCCAGACTGTTGGAAATTGGAAGACGCTCCTGGCTGACTCTAGATTACTCTTCTGTTTTGTTCATCCAGTGCATCTCTTGCACGTGTAATCTCATGTTGGCATCTGACCTGCCACTTTGCTTTTTTTTTTTCCTATGGAGGTATAATTGACATATAACATTAAATTAGCTTCAGATGTACAAAATAATGATGTGATATTTGTATATATTGCAAAATGGTGACCACAGTAACTCTATTTAACATCTGTCACCATACATAGTTACAAAAATATTTCTTCTTGTGATGAGGACTTGTAAGATTTACTCTCTTAGCAACTTTCAAATATGCAATATAGTATTATCTATGGTCACACTGCTGTACATTTCATCCCCATGACTTATTTATTTTATTACTAGAGGTTTTACCTTTAACCCCCTTCACCCATTGTATGTGATCCCCATCCCCTGCCTCCAGCAAATAGCAATTTGTTCTCTGAATCTGTATATCTATGTATCTATCTATCTATCTATCTATCTATCTATCTATCTATCTATCATGCCTTCTTTATTCATTCATCCATTGATGGACAGTTAGATTGTTTTTATATCCTGGCTATTGTAAATAATGCCACAGTAAGTATGGGAGTATACATCTTTTCAAATTAGTGTTTTTGTTTTCTTCAAATAAATACCAAAAAGTGGAAATTTCTGGATCATATGGCAGTTCTTTTTCTAATTTTTTGAGGGAGCTTCATATAGTTTTCCATACTGTTTGTACCAATTTACATTCCTGGGCATCTACTTCTTGAAAAAGAGAACTGATACCTCAGGTTTCCCCCAACAGAGTTTAAAGTTTACTTGACTTTGAGAACAAATAATAGACAGAAGTGATACTTCCTGTACAGCAAGAGTACAGCAAAAGCCTCATGGATTCCAGATGTAGCTGCTGATGTTCTAGATTGCACAGCTTTCGGGACACATGTGATCACTGACACAATGGCAGGTCAATTTTGATTAACTTAAAACAGAAACACCATCAACTATGAGATCTCTTCAGTTGAAAAAGTTTCCTAGTCAAGTAGGACCCCAAACTGTATATGAAAGGTTCCTATTCTCTGGTGCTGCTACATGTCATCAATTACCATTTATTAATTGGTTATAGATTAGGCAAAAAAAAAAAATGTTCACAGTAAGGTACAGTGTGAAGTCAATGTATAGCAATCTGAGTAGTTCCCTCGATGCTGGTATAAATATCCCAAGTTAGGATTAAAGGAAGATTAGAATAAAAAGCAAGTCCTCAGGCATCCCTGAGCCTGGAGAAAAGACCTGTTAATCCCTTCATCCCAAATTTAACACTTAATTGCTTTTTTTTTTTTAATTTTTTTTAATGTTTATTTATTTTTGAGACAGGGAGAGACAGAGCATGAACAGGGGAGGGTCAGAGAGAGAGGGAGACACAGAATCTGAAACAGGCTCCAGGCTCTGAGCTGTCAGCACAGAGCCCGATGCGGGGCTCGAACTCACAGACCGTGAGATCATGACCTGAGCTGAAGTCGGACGCTCAACCGACTGCGCCACCCAGGCACTCCCTTAATTGCTTTTAAAAGCACTATTTATTATCTGAGATTTTCCCACAACTTACAAGTTTCTGAATTCTCTAATTTGATTTATCTCTTGGTTCACCTTGTTTCTTAAACTCATATTTTGGCCAAAATGTTTGTAATCTTTAGCCATGATTGCTTTCCTTTTTGTTTTGTTTTGTTTTGTTTTGTTTCCTTCCTGTCATCTTAATCATTTGTTCCTAATTTGGGGGATAGTGTTTCATATCAACTCTTTTCCCATCAGAGTTATATATCTATTGGGGTCCCTTCCCGAGTCCAGTGGGAAACAAATGTTCTTCTTTCCCCCTGCGGAGATGTCAATATGTGACTTCCTGTCTTTACTGGGAAAAACGTTATATATTTTGGATTCTATATCGTATACTGCTTCGATTTAGTGTCTCATTTTTGATGAAGTGCAGCCTAAAGAATTTCCTAAAATATTTGTAAGAGGTGAAGTTTGTGATTTCTTGTGATTCCAAGGTTGATAAACAGTTGAATGTTAACACTAGTTGAAAAGCCCTTTCCTGCAGAAATTTAAAGCATTACTTTGTTGTCTTCTAACAACCAGGGGTGCTGGTAAGTTTGATGCTGGTTCTTACCCCATAACTTATTCCACCAGCATCATTGCTGTTTTACTACAAATATTTAGCTCATTTTCTTTCTTTTTATATGCTGATTTAAATAAGATAGTATTTCAATAACAGAACAAGACAATTACTTGTTTTAAATGAGCGTTTAAGTCAATCCATCATTTTCTCTTCATGACATTAAGCGGATTGCTTACTTATTTACTTAGAAGTAACTTCTATATTATCAATAATTTTATAGAAATTATCAGTTGTTTACTATACCATAGACACATTTAATATAAGACATGGCCAGTGATTCAAGGAAAATTTTAAAAAGGTAAACTTCAAAATTCACTCATATTACATTTAAATCATCTCCAAATACAAGTGTATATATACTTTAAAGTCCTAAGTAGAAATGAAACACATCTGGTCAAGGTTGATGTGAAAACCTTCCTTCGTATAAGGCTTATCTCCAAAACACAAAAGAGAATTGTTTAACCACAACTTTGGCATAAGTATGCTGCACAGAAGAGAAATGATCTGTTTGCTTTAAATATAAATATAGAAGAAATTATAATTATCAATCCAGTGTCATTCAGAAACTGATTCTTGATTAAATTTCACTGTTCTGAAATTTTTAAATTTTTTGTAAATATTCATTTTAATACTAATGATGAACATGTTATGGAAATCACACTTGGAATTTAGAACTTTGTTTTGCAGTTGTCTTATACAAACAATGCTAACTGCTTTTATATGGTAATGTTCAGCCTATATTAGATTTTTTACATTAGGGAGCTTCAGAAAGACTGACCTTGAACAATTTACATTAGAGAAGCTGCCATATAGCTATAACACAGACCATATGGTATGTGATAGTTTTCTACTTTGTAGTCAAGGACTGTGAAAAAGGTTCTAGTACTTGAGAATGATTACATCCATATTTACATCACATCTGCTATGCATGTTTAGAAGTAATTCTACCAAATTTCCTTGAGTTTTAGGATTTTCTAAATTGGTACATATAATTTGACCTACTGTACTTTAAGCAATCATATCGTTAGAGTAAGTAGCTTAGCTAATTGAAAAAAGAACTGAACTGGAATAAAGAGATAAAGGTTTTTTTGTGTGTCAACAACATTATCCATTATTTGAAAACCTCTCAATATAACCTACTAGATACTCAAAATATATTTGTTGAATTAACTTATGAATTTAAAATTAAATTAGTTAAAATAAATAAGTTCTGAAGATGTACTATACAGCTGGTGACTATATTTAACAACATTGTACTGTATATTTGAAATATGCCACTTGTAGCAAGTAATTAATATGATCCTATTAAACTACAGGCTTGATATTGATGGCCTCTGGTTGATTAGGCTTCATCAAAAGAGTGATTTCTTTAAGAATTCTTGTTTAGGGAAAGCAATTTGGCCAACATAGTTTGGGAAAAGCAGCTGTAGGATTTCATTATAAGATTTTAGTTTTAGAAACAATTAGAAGAGAATATTTTTTTTAATTTCATATTTTCTTAATACCTTTTTAAGTTTATTTATCCATTTGGAGAGAGAGAGAGAGAAAGCGTGCATAAGTGGGGGAGGAACAGAGAGACAGAGGGAGAGAGAGAGAATCCCAAGCAGGCTCTTCACTGTCAGCACAGAGCCTGTCCAGGGGCTTGAACTCACAAACCATGAGATCATGACCTGAGCCAAAATCAAGAGTCGGAGGCTTAACCGACAGAGCCACGCAGGTGCTCCTTCCCCTATATTATCTTTGGAATTAAATTTTGTAGGGGCGCCTGGGTGGCTCAGTCGGTTAAGTTGTCCGACTTTGGCTCAGGTCATGATCTCACCGTTCATGGGTTTGAGCCCCGCGTTGGGCTTGTGCTGACAGCTCAGAGCCTGGAGCCTGCTTTGGATTCTGTGTCTCCCCTTCTCTCTGTCCCTCTCCTGCTCATGCTCTGTCTCACTGTGTCTCAAAAATAAAGAAATGTAATTTTAAAAAATTAAAAAAAAAAAAAAAACTTGTGAATGGTATGGAGCAGGTATCCAATCTCTTCTCATGTGGACAGTTGTTTCAACACCAGCTAGATAGCCCATCCTTTTACAGTGATCTGTAATACTGCTTTTTGTGTGTCCCAGTGTCTATTTGTCTTTATTGTGTCCAGTACCACTCTGACTTTATTACTTTCGATCATATAAATCTTGGTAGCTATCAATGCAAGTTTGTCCAATTGTTTTCTTCTTCATGAGGCACGTGGCTATAATTTTTTTTTTACCTCCATTAACATTTTGAATCAACATCACAAGTTATCTCGAAAAATGATTAGAAAAAAACCCAGTATTATTCACCAGCAAGAATGGAACCATGTAGAAGTGAAGCTTGTTAGCTTTGGAATCATGTAAGATATATGAAGTCATACCCCTTTTTTTACCATGTTCAATATGTGTGTCTCTGGACATGTTACTTAGCCTCTTTAGGCTTAATTCTTCTTCTGTAAAATGGGCACATTCATAGTCGTTAGAATTGAATGAGCTAATAAATGTGAAGTGATTAGCAGAATGCCCGAAAGACAGTGTTACTAAATTTTAGCTATTATTAATAGTATTAATGATCTTAGATGCAATGGTAGTAGTTGTGTTAGTACTAACAAAAGTGATGGTTTTAAAAAATCTAGTGGAGTATCCCTGAAAATAGTAGCTGAATGAATAAAATAATAAATTAATTAGATGCAGGCAACAATAAATCATACCACTGCTACATTTCAGCTATCATGAAGTACTTTTGCCAAGAAAAATGAACACATGGCATCCTTTTTGATAGCGTCTTCCTCCTGTGGTGTGGTAGGTGATGAGCTTGGTCCACAGAATCACAAGTAGGAGTATGCAAATGGCACTGAGACTATCTGCTTGTGTGAGGGGGGTGGTTTGGCAAGGTCATCTTCTCCCTACTCAACAGTAAGCATATGCTTCCAGGTTTCTCTAATCCGTTATATTTCTTACTCTGTGCAGGCAGCTAAGACAACCAAAGAGTGGGAGCCTTCCCATGAGGAACAAGGACTATGGTGGAGAGCTGCCACTAAGGTAGCGAACTGACGTCAGATCTTGTTTATCATTTTTGCACTGCTTATTTGTTATTTTACGAATGGCATGGAGGAAAAGTAGCTTAGCTGAATCCTTATTACCACTTTCAAATCTGACCTGGTCACTTCAAATGTTTATGCCACTTTTTGGTAGTTGACCATTAAGTACACAAAATAAATTACCAGCAGAAAAATTCTTTAAAAATGCATGAGAAATATAAATCAGAATTCTTACCAACATTTAGCTGGGCTGCTACACAATTGGAATTGACTAAATACTCTGTCCAGTTTCTTCACAAAGAATGGTAGCAAAATTATTACATACCTGGGTCTCTGAAATCTTTTTTTGAACCAATACAATTCTAATCATTATTTGTATTTAAAATGTCAAAAACCTTGGAAAGGATGATGCTTTTATTTATTATCTCTCACATAAAGCCCTATGTAAATAAAAGTGTGTGATTGATAGAAAGTGTGGAGTTGGAGAGGGTAATTTGAGAATATGGAAGTTTTAGAAAATGCAGACAATGTTAGGATTGAAAGAATGAAGCAATAGTAGCATCAAGCTAGAAATATGTCAAATAGTTTATTATTTTGCATAGAACTTTTTGTGTATCTTTTACCATACGAAACACATGACTTAACCAGTGATGAAATCTGCACATGCCAAGGGGAGGACCAGTCCTGAGAGAATCAGAATCTGAAGCAGCCTCCAGGCCCCGGCTGTCAGCACAGAGACGGATGCAGGGCTCGAAGTCACTGACTGTGAGATCGATCTGAGCTGAAGTGGGACGCCTAACCAGTGGAGCCACCCTGGCGCCCCAATGGACCTGAGAGAATTTATAAAACAGTAGTTCATAAATAGTTTCATCTCATGATTCCTTGTGAGACATAGGATTCTTTCACAATGAAGAATCAGTTCTTCTCTTTCATTGATTGGGAGAAAAATCTAAACGTTGGCATTCATTTCTTTAACATCTGCTCATATAAGAATTATTTAGTGAAAGCAAAGATGAGCTGAGGGTAAAGCCTTCAACTTCCAACTTTTTCTCTGTGTTCTGACTCCAATTGTTGTGCTCTCCCTTTGTACATTGCACTCATTCCAATGATTGTAAAGTTTGGGTTGAAGGTATGCTTGGATGAACATAGGCTTTTTTCCTTTAGTATAGTCCCAGCCTTCAATACCACCCAGAAGCTTCTACATAGGCTAAATTCTGCGGCTCAGCAACTAAGTGGTACAAGCCACAGGGAGTGCATAATACCAATTTTCCACAGCCTGCACTGCCTACCCATTTGCTTAAAATTGCAATTCAAAGATGTTGACTTTACTCTATAAAGCTCTAAATAGTTTGGGCTCTGGCTCCCTCAGAAATCCCTTCTCTCCCTCTGCTATATAATGACAATTGAAGCCAGGCAGTATACTCCTGATGAGAGTTCCCAAATTTAAGGCATATGGAGCTTTATTTAAAATGGGAAGAGCACTTCACACGGTCATCGCTTTCTTAGGTATCCCTGTGTTACAAAAGCTTAACACAGTCTCATTATGTTGACCTCTTGGGCATTTCTTTCTTATGACCTTTAATTATGATAGTTACATGTAACAATGTCATGAATTGTTTCTAATATTTCTGGAATATTTCTGGAAACTCCTACTTATTTAATATTTTCATTTTTGTTGTAATTTTGTATTTTTATTTTCTATGTTGTGATTGTTAGAAGTGTGATAAAGGGTACAATTTAAATATATTATTTAAATTAATTATCTTTAAATTTTTCTAAAATCAGCATAATGGGAAGATTTAGCACAAGTAAAGAATAGTTTAAGACCTTTTTGGGGGAAAGTAATTGGAGTGGTGTTTTAGAAAAATGTTATGACTGAAATGTAAAGAGAATCATCGAAACATAACACTGAGGGCTGAAAACATTGTGAAATCTTTTGATATACACCGAGACTGCACATACATATATTTTTTGTCCTGTGAACAATTTATTTTAATTAGAATATAATTGCTTGAAAGAAACTAATTTATTGGTGACACAGTTTGCTTTTTCTTATACATATAAACTCCATTTCAATATATCCTTTTAATAATCCATATTAAATTTAATTGAAAATAGATTTTCGGACTCAAATTTAGCAACTAAAATATTCTAAGAGCAAAAAAACCAATAACTATATAACCATAAATTACTCTTAAATTGCATTGATTTTTTTCTTTTTTTTCTTTTTTTCTTTTATATTTATAATCCACTCTACATGCAATGAAGTTACCAAAATTCTTACTTTATATTTATTTTAAAATATGAAGTTTAAAACTAAAATAATATACTCATTTGGGATAGTAGATTTTAGCTTTAATTGAAAAGGGCTGATATTTAGATTCAAAAATCAAGTGTATGAAATGAATATTAAAATACATAATTTTTAGATGGTCCATAATATTTCATACCCCAAATGGTACAACAGGGAAAGTACTCCAGCTAGTTTTAAGGACATTTGAGGAAATACTGAAATTTCCTTATGTTTGAGAAATTCTAGGAATCTATGTAGCTATACTGAGGCTATGCATTTGCTGGTATATCATCTTAATATTTCCTTATACTTAAATGTTACACCCTCCCATGTTTGTTCTTGGAAATTCACTTAGTTCTGTCTTTTACCTATACATTTCTACCAACTATCTTGCCGCATAGCTCTACCATTTTTCTACAGAAACCAGTGATTCTTCCCCTACGCCCCACCCTCTTCAATCACTTCTGCCATTGGATTGCACTCTCAAGTTATTCTGATCATACGATTGTTGTCAGGCAATTTCCAAGTTCAACAATCTAGTAAGACTCCAATATCTTTGTATTTTCTATCACATAAGGCTTATATCTTCTGTTTCTCAGGATTCCCAAATCTCCTTAATTAAGGTGTGAGTAAGACTTCTAGAGTGTCTGGGGGAAATTCCATTTCTTGTCTTCTTCCAGCTTCTGATGGCTGTTGGCATTCCTTGGTTTGTGGTTATGTTACTCCATTTTCTGCTCCTATCTCATGGCCATCTCCTCTTCAGTCAATGTGCATCTGCCCACTCTTATGCCACTTATTATTGGATTTAGAGCTCACTTTAGTAATCCAGGGTAAGCTCCTCCTCCCAAAACCTATAGGTTGATCACTTCTTTTACTCTATAAGCTAATGTTTACTCTCTTACCACATAAGGCAATATTCACAGTTTCTGGAAATTAGGATATGAATTAATCATTTTTGTGTTCTCCACTCAGCTGATGACATCTGGTTATATGCAATACTATTTGCTCTTATCTCCACATAGCTTAGTAGAGTGTATGATGTAGAGTAAGCGCACACACACACACACACACACACACATTTTTGAAAAAAAAATAAATGGTAGATTTCATAAAAGCTCTTTAGCTTATGAAATTCTTAAGCTTATGTTACCATACTGTACGTACATGTGAAAGCATATTTTTCTAAATATATTTCTCCTAATAGTATAATTTAAAATGGACATTTCAGTCTTTATAATTCTAGACAATATTAAAATTATTAGCATGAAAACTTTACTATTTACACTGTGGATCGCCTGGCCAATATGATTTTAACACTGTGCTCTCATAATGCTAACTCTTATGCTTAATTTGATTGAAAAGATATGATCAACTCAAACCAAGCTTAGCCAAACAATTCACTTTTGAGTTTTAAAAATTACATATAAACAGAAAGCAAGACATTAGGATTTCATATAGCAAAATAGAAACTCTCCAAGCTTCTTTACTGTCCGTGAGAATGGGGATTAACATACTTACGTTCCTAGTGGACAAAACAGTGAATCGTATAACCTTCTTTGAGGAATAAATGTATTGAGAACCTTCCACTGTAAGGCAATGAACTCTGCCTTAAGGATAAATTGATGATTATCAGGCAACCATTGATATGTAAGAATTTAGGATTTGAAGTAGTTACATTTAGATACTATTTCATAATTCATGAATTAGTAAAATGATTAAAATTTAACACAGAGGACAAAGTTTTCATGAAAGCACAGGTGTGAAAGACTCCTTTGTTATCTTGCTTAATCTATATGATTTAAATACTTACATTTAGACTCCTTGTACAGAAGTTCAGGTAAAAAACTCTTTTCATAAATAATAACCTCAATGTCAATGCTCAAAGAAGTTAACAGTATCTTCCAAATCATAGAACTGGTAAAGGACAGAGTTAGGACGAGAATCTGATTAGACTTGCTATCTGAGTCTCAGACTAGTACAAATTTCCAGGATAGAAAACTGTTATACAGAAAGATATTTAATTTTTTTTCTTTCCTGTGATTTATACTAAGATCAAAACCTAGGAGAGACACACTCTGAATACATCTTCTAAAAGGTGTGTAGATCTCCACTATCATGTGATAGTTTCTATTTATTAATTTATTTGTATATACAACATTCTTTACATGTTAATGTTGTAGTTTAAGTTTTATAGGTTTCCAAAGCCAATGGAACTACTAAACTTTTTTTTTTTTTTTTGGTTCCTGTGACAAATGGTGGTACTCAGGTAACTCAGAATTTAGTAAATCACAGTTAACAAAAATAGCAACTTCTAAACGTAAAAGGGATATTAAACATTTTAGAAATTATGATTTTAAGGCAATAATTTTGTGATTAGCTGGGAAAGTTTTAGGCACAATAAAAGCAAAATTTGCAAAATATGTCAAATAAAATCATCTACTCAATGAACAGGCACATTATCTCTGAAAGAAAAAAGTTCACTTAGAAATTTTGTTTAGTACATTCAAACTTTGAATATTCTATTTAAAAAATCTTAGACCCTTCACATCTTTAGGGAAACTCAATTTAATTTTTTTCTTAACTAAAATTCTGATATAGGCATATAAAAGATATGAGTAAACAACTGATCTATTTTAAGTGATCATTTTATTACTTGTCAAATCCACCAGTATGTTCTACAAAATAAAATCCTACAACTGCTAATTGTTAAAGTAAACTTGGAAATACTAGAGGAATCTAACACCTAGCACATGTGTAATAAAAATTTAAGTACAAAAAACTACGGTATTGTATTTCTCTAGCTAACTAAAGACTGAACAAATTAAATGTGTAATTTCATATTTGCAAGCAGGACTGGCTGCATTAACTTGAAGATCAAATATGAAATGCAGGGTCCCTTGCTCAAAAATTATTAAGGATATCAAGTGACAGAAGATAGCATAAACCAAGCCTGGAACCCTTCTAGTAAGCCCAAAGCACTGATGATTTCACAGGTCACATGCTCATGACCATGAAGCTGGCTCTATTAATTGAGTGTTATGGTGTCATTTAGCAATTGTGCTACATATGGTATTCCAACATTGGTATCTGATCGTTAACCATCCTATGTCTCTCCTCTTCTGGAGATTACTATTTCACCACTTAACAATGGCCCATTCTCATTACAATAGGATTTTTGTTGCAAAGATATTCCAGATCCTAGACGTTTTTAGTAACTCATGTTCTGATGTTACTGTGGCTCCAAGTCTGTAGTTGTTGAACATATTTTATTCTGGGAAAATATGACTTTCCTATTCCTACTTTCCTCCTATTGCGGGTTCCTTTTTATCTTAAATCCTCTACCTGACGTTTATTGAATTCCTACCATGATCTAGACTCAATGATTATGGTGAATAAAACAGACAAAAGTCCTTCCCTCAAGGATTGTATTTTGTGAGGAACACAAGCCGTAGGCAAATCTATGTAGTATGATTACACTAAGTAAGTGAGTGCCTTGCAAAACTTGAAGGAGATTAAGAATATACAGGGATCATCGGAATATTTGTTAAAGAATATTAAGTAATTTCTAATATAAGAGATATGAAAGTCCCTTTCATTGTTAATGCATTTCTATCAGTGAGTAAGGAGGAAAAAGTCGATGCAGAAGAGAGAGGGTATCCATTCAAGGACAAATTTCTTAGGTGAGAGAAAATACCATGCAAAAAATGAAATGTTTGACCTTAGTAGCTAGTACAGAGTCATCATTTTAACTGGAAATAAAGCGGAAAATAAGGGCACAAGATCGAATACATGAATAGATTTTGTAGGGTGAAGATGAAATAACTCATTCTGTTTCTTTGCTTCTGTGAATTAAGAATTTAGGTCACCAGCCAGAAAAATCTTAACTTGTGTGTGTGTGTGTGTGTGTGTGTGTGTGTGTGTGTGTGTGTTGGAGCTTTTAGTACTCTGGTAGACACCTCACAAGTTCACGAAATAAGATACATAAGATGACAAAGGAAATCAGTTATACTCAAAAATTATTGAGTGGTTTGAAATGTTAATAGGGACAGATTTTATATAATAATGAATTCATTTTTAAATTAATGTATGACGTTATGGAGCTGAGCATTAGATTTTAAGACTTACTTTGAAGTAGTGATAAAGAAATACATAATTCAAGACATTTGCAACAACTGTAGTGTAACATTAAATAAATGCATTTTCTTTTTCTTTAGTTTTTTTTTTTAACATTTATTTATTTTTGAGAGATAGAGAAAGAGCACAGGCAGGGGAGGGGCAGAGAGATCGGGAGACACAGAATCTGAAGCAGGTTCCAGGCTCTGACCTGTCAGCACAGAGCCTGACGAGGGGCTTGAACCCACAGACTGTGAAAACATGACCTGAGGTGAAGTTGGATACTTAACCCCCGAGCCACCTAGGCGCTCCTAAATATATGCATTTTCTATTGATGACAAGGTCCAGAGACTTTGTTAAAACAACAGTGGTTTGTTGTGTATATTTAAAGCTAAAGGAAAAGTTTCAGTTAGTTGTCAGTCAACATTTCCTATTCTATTTTCTCATTTAAGTTTATGAAAACCTAACTTTTCTTCACTGACTCCAGAAGGCTCTGTGAATGCCAGATTTAAAAACCTCTGCAGTATGAGGAAGCAGAGGGGTATAGAAATCTTTAGGAAGACAAAAAAAAGTGGAAAAAATTCTATTTTAAAATTGACAGATGAGGGGCGCCTGGGTGGCGCAGTCGGTTAAGCGTCCGACTTCAGCCAGGTCACGATCTCGCGGTCCGTGAGTTCGAGCCCCGCGTCGGGCTCTGGGCTGATGGCTCGGAGCCTGGAGCCTGTTTCCGATTCTGTGTCTCCCTCTCTCTCTGCCCCTCCCCCGTTCATGCTCTGTCTCTCTCTGTCCCAAAAATAAATAAACGTTGAAAAAAAAATAAAAAAAAAATAAAAAAAAATAAAATTGACAGATGAAATCCACTTGGCAATATATCAAGTGTGACCAGTTTGGGAATTATGGGAAATGTGTTAGATAAAGTTCAGTAACTTACTGAAGTATGTATTCTGCTCCAGACAGGTTTAGCTGTTTGTGTGAACACAGGATAGGTGAAGCACTGGGATTAAAAATAGTGCAATTTTACCATATAGTGTGGCAGAGGGTGTCATAAGAGAGATGAGAATTATTAATGATGCACCATGGAACCTAATCCAGGTGACGAAGAAATTGAGAACATGGAGATTATGGGCAAAGAAAAACTGGTAGTATCAATTGGCTGGAACTCCCCATAGGATGAGGAATAATTGCAGTATAGTTTGTAGAATAAGTCACTTGAAAAGATGAAAGATGGAGAGAGACTAGGATGCATAATTTGAGATTTCGGGGAAATATATATATATATATATATATATACACACACACACATATAATTATATATACATATACACATATATAGATATATACATATAATTATATACATATAAATATGTATATATTATACATATACATGTATATATTATATACATATATATACACATATACTTATATATACATATACATATACATATATATTTAAGTTCACTAACATTTTCTGGATTCAGAGACAGATATTTGATATTATTCATCCTTTTTAAATGTCAACTTTATTAATTTTATAAGTTAATCTCTTAACACTGATTTAAATATTAAAACTTTCTCCAAATAGTTACAGTAATTACCCAGAGTTCATGAAATCTTATGGATTTAGATAATTACATTACCACAAATCTTTAATCATTGTTTCTAAAATATAAAATCACAACTCATATGTGTATATATCAGATTTTTATGTGATCAATGGACAAAGTATACAAAATTGCATAAATTTAAAAAATAAGTGCAGATAGAGTCAAATGGATGGAAAGTCTTACTACATGTATTTAAATATAGTTCTTCATTAATCTTCTTAATTCTTTTCTTCACTTAAAAAAATTTTTATCTATTTATTTTGAAAGAGAGAGAGAGAGATAGCACATGCGTGCAAGTGGAAAAGGGGCAGACAGAGAGAGAGAGAGAGAGAGAGAGAGAGAGAATCCCAAGCAGGCTCCATGCTGTCAGCACCGAGCCTGATGCAGGGCTGCATCTAATGTGAGATCACCCTCAGCCAAAATCAGAGCCAGAGGCTTAACAGACTGAACCACCCAGTGCCTCTCTTTTCTTTACTTTTATACTTGTTAAGGCTACCTTTTAGATTTAAAGGATAATTTACCAGATGAAAGCTTTGCATTTTGATAAGATCTTATTTAAACCAAACCTAAAAGTAAAAGGGAGAAAGAAAGAAAGGTAGGGAGGGAGGAAGAAGATGGAGGGAGGAAGGAAATGAGAGAAAGAGAGAGAGAATGGACAGAAGGAAAAAGGGAGGGAGGAAGGAAGGAAGGCAAGGAAAGAAAGAAGGAAGGGGCAGGGGGAAGAAGGAAATAGTCTCAAACCGACCGAGGTATCAGGATCTGAGTTTTTGTCAGTTGATTCTTGGTCTGTTCATAATATTTATTTTTGCTATTGAAGATCATTTAAAGCAGAGTGTAATTTCCTTTTATAATAAAGTTTTATTTGTTTTATCACCGGTGTTTTAAGTTTTTTACTTTCATATAGATGTTATTTATTTATTTATTTTTTAGTCTTGGTAGATTTCCCAGAAAGGATGTTTTCTCCAAATTTGTGAGACCAGAAGTACCTAACCTATTGTTCTGTCATTGTGATATACTGACCTAGTTATATTGTTACATTGTTATAATTGGAAACTTATGTATATCTTAGCAATACCTCTCTAAAATTAGTCCAGTCATCTAGAAATTTTATTTCAAGGGATAATGACGGCACTGGTAACTCTTCCTTTTGGGATTTATAACTAATACATCATGTTGGAGCACACTGGTTACAGCTGCTATTCACTGATATCTTTGATTCCCTAATAATTGTTTTCCTTCCTCTTTCTTATTAGTACATAAATTAATAAATATACATATATACTCATTTATATTCTCACATACCTATATCTTCACACTCAATGCAACAACAAAATAATAAAATCTTCACAAATACACATAAACATTTTATTGAAATTAAAAATAAATTAAACACATACTAATGTTGTCTCCATAATTCTGTTACTTCAGGTGCGTTTTGACCACTTCATAGTGACTTATTTTTGTAGGCATCACCATTAAATCATGGCCTTTCATAGACTCAACATGTTAGAATTAAACATGGTATATTTCTTTCCCTTGAAAATAAAATTATCAAAAATTGAAGAGCATGATCTTCTTCAATATGGATCTTTTTTGTTTCAGCCTTAACTCCTGACAATTTTGAAAATCTCCACTTTCCAGAAACAAAAGGTATTTTAAAACTGCCCAAAGACATATAATTAATTAACTATTCTCCAATTTTTCCTTTTTCTTTTTTCTTAAAAAGTGAATTACTTTAAGACATTATCAGTTTAATTGTTGTTCTAGATATTAGTCTCTTACTAATTATACTCATTATAATGATATGTTCCTATTATATCTTTACTATTTTATTTTTGTATAATATTCTTCTTTGAACAGAATGTCTGAATAAATCAGGTTTTTGTTTGTTTGTTTGCTGACCACTTTGTTTGCATTATGACTTTGATGGATTGGATCAAAGATATTCTCCTAACCTTATTTTCATCAGTTTTATAATTTTATCTTTCATATCTCCACCATTAAACCTCTGGTTTTTCTCTGTAATTTTATAATGATTTTTGTGCTAGTCTCACTATCTTTTTTCCCCTCACTGTTCCTGACATTGTTCTTAGTGAATTTTCCATTTATGTACATTAGGTTTCAATGGGTCAAATCTGGCCAATGGCCCATTGTAAACAGAATTTAATTGCAACACAGCCACACTCATTTGCTTATGTATTGCCTATGAAGCTTTCATGCTATTATGACAGAGTTAAGTATTTATGACAAAGTTGTACAGTCCACACAGCTTTAAATATCTATTATCTGGTCCTTTACAGAAACAAGTTTGTCAAACCATTTCTAGAGGAATCCCTGCAAATCAACAGGAGAAGACAAGAATTCTCACTTAAAAAAATAATAATAAAGATAATATAGGAAACATCTATAGAAGAAAGAACCAAGAAAGTTAATAAGAATACTCAGAGACGCTGAAAACCATTACTAAGCAGAGAGTGGCACTTAAAAGAGCAGTAAGATACCACGTTTCACCTGTTTGAAAGACATAAATCATAAAGCAATGTCAAGTGCTCCAGGAACACTGGGGTGTGAGATCTTTTATACCCCTGCTAGTGTGAGTGTAAGACAGCATAGCCACCTAGGGTGAATAGTTTTTAGCATACTAAATATATATAACTCCAATCACTTAGGGATGCCATTACTGAATATTATTAGGGGAAAAGAGTCTCATATACATAGATCACAATGAAACACAAGTGAATATATTTTTCACAGCATTACTTCTGATATCAAGTTGTTAGACTGGATAGGAAAATATATGGAGGATGAACATCATGGAGTTCTAGCCTTCAGTTATATATAATAAATCAGATCTAGACATAGACATGAAAATTTTATAACCGTGATGATGCTGACTGAAAACAAAATTATGAGAGAGAATGATATCTATAATCTAATACATTCATATAAATTAAAATGACTGTATGCAATCAAATACATTCTACCAGAGAACGCCCATTAGACATATTTGGGCTGTTATAGGAGTTAGTGGATAGCAAGAAAAGAAAGGGAGATGGAAAGAAGAGAAGGGAAGAAGAAAGATAGAAAAAAAATAAGGTAATACCTATATTTTTGAGTCATGGAAGTTTTATTATTTTACTTTTATTTATTTTAGTGTTTATTTTTAATTGAGGTCTAATTGACATACAATGTTATGTTAATTTCAGATGTGCAGCATAGTGATTCGACATTTATATACATTGTGGAATGCTCACCATGGTATTTTAGTAGCCAACAATCGATTATGAAACAACTCCATACAACTGCACTTAATTTTTTTCCTAAACTCCATAGGTATCAAATTATGTTTCTTCAATAAAGAAGATACAATAAAATCACTATTCTTTTTGTCATGAAATTTGTGATGAATAAATACTTTTTTCAATATATTGGGTTTCACTTGAGTGCAATAGCATGAAATTCCCTGATCTCACACAGCATCTATCTATTGCCACTTCAATGTGGGGGGTGTGGAGGATAATCTGAGTATCTCCCATACTATAAAAATCTAACTCTTCACTCAGCAATGTATCTTAATAAAATTTAAAGTATTTTTCTAAAACATATAAATTTATATAAATTTAAATATTGTATAAGGAAAAAAGGTTTTGAATAGAATTGTATTTATTGTTGTTTGCTTTCTTATTATTTGAATTTGTTGTGAATGTAATAGATGCCTTCAGCACTAAACAGGCCGTGGCTGTGGAAGGAGCCAAACATTGAAACCATGACCTGTTTGGGCCTTATCCAGATTTGCATTTTCTGTACTTAGAAGCACGTCACATTTTCTGAAGACATCATAAAACAAGGGATGTGAACTAAATATATTTTATACTCTGAGAAGCTAAGATTTTCCACAACTCGGATTCAGATCAGGATTCTGAAAGGCACTTTGAATGAAATGAAGCTCAGTCAATGTGTTGCACATGATTAAGAGGATAAGCAGAGTCATTAACTAAACTGACTAATGGGCTACAGAGCTCTAAAACTCCCAAATGCCATCATGATGAAAGGAAGGCATTTACTTATTAATTTTCCTGCATAGATCTTATTTTGGTAGCAAGAGATTGGATTCATTGCTTTACAGCTTCCCTGACTTGGTGTCATTGGTCTAGAGTGATATTGCCCTCCTTATCATATAAAAAGCCCATCATTTGCATGTTCCAGGTATAATTTCAGACAACCCGTCATATCTGTTCTTTTTCAGCAGACACAACTTCAAGAAGACTTCAGATCCGTCAACAACAGATAACATTCTCTACTTTTTACAACAGGATTCATTAAATTGTGTAAGGTCCCATTAGACTGAGCAACAAATAGATGTAATCACACAAACACGGGACTTTATTTATAAAATACAAAAGGGGTCCACAAAACAAGTTGTTCTGTTTTAAAATCTAAAATTTAGGGGTGCCTGGGTGTCTCAGTCGGTCAAGCATCTGACTTGAGCTTGGGTCATAATCTCAGAGTTAGTGAGTTCGAGACCTGTGTCAGGCTCTGTGCTGACAGCTCAGAGCCTGGAGCCTACTTCAGTTTCTGTGTCTCCTTCTCTCTCTCTGCCCCTCCCCTACTCATGCTCTGTCTCTCTCAAAAAAATAAATAAATAAATAAACATCAAAAAAATTTAAAAAAATAAAATATAGATTTGGGGAATTATATATTTTGCAGCTCATATGTTTCTTTGACAGCATCTTTCTTTACACCAGAAATCCAACAGAGTAAATAAATTTGTTTGAATACTATTGTATTGTTGTAAGACACTGAAAGAGACTCCCCGCCAAAAAAGTGTAGAAAAGCTTCATATATGCATATATATTAATGCTATCATATGTATAATTGATATCATTTACATATACACACACACATATATAATTGATAAGGAAATTAAATGTAGTTGTGGAGATGCACAGCATATTAGGTCATTGATGAGTTATAGATGTAGAAGAGTCCTATTTTTATAGAGGATGCTGCAGGCTAGAAGACTTTTGACACCCCTGAGAAGACAAGTACTACTGGATTCCGGGTGAGGTGGCTGGAATATAAAATAAATGGATGTGAGGTAAGCATTAACAAGTCTCTGGAGACTTTATAAATAGAAAGATGTTGACCTGGTTCATAAAGTGGATAAAACCTATTGGAAATAAGTATGTAAGGATGACAATAATGAGTTGTGGAGAGAATTTTTGTTAGTCAATGAAGGTAAGAGTTAGAAAGGGCATTGACACTCTTGCTAAGGAGGAAAAAAACTCTAAGTAGTGTACTGTTATAAAGGGAGAACAGAGTTAGGAGCCAGAGGACCTAAGATTTACCACAATCTCCACCCCTTTCTAGCTCTGTGACCTTTGCTAACTGGCTGAACTCCACTAGGTCTGTTTCTGCATGAGTGAAATAGTCAGAGTAAGAACTGCCCTTACAAGATTGTTGTTATAATTAAGTGATATAAGCAATACAAAGAGATTTGTAACGGGAAGTACTCAGTGATTATGAGTTAAATTTATTCATAATAAATTAGAGTTTCATAGAATAAGAAATCTATAGTTATTCACTGCACATGTACAGATATATACACACAATTATGTACATGTTTAGTAATTTGATGAAATCACTAAAGTAATTAACATAGTAACTGACACATGGGAATTTGTCTACTCCATTGTTACTTATGTACCATAAGAGCCAATATTTCTTTGCTGATATTTAAAATACTATGACAGTTAACTAATATATAAAGATAACTAAAACAGCCTACGAAGACTAAAGGCTACAGAAACATATGAGAATTTCATCCAGGATAGAAGCAAGAAAAATGCCCAGTGTTATAATCAATGAAGAGACAGAAAAATTGTACTTTAAAAGTGATATTTATTAATACTTAGCAGAGACAGAGAAGGCATCATCTGTACTTCTGTAGGGATCACTGAATAGATAAAGATCATTTTATTCACAAAACTTTTAGGTTTCTTAATAATATCATTCCAACAGGTGATAGGTGGCAACTAAATGCAAAAACTTCACGTACATTATTTCCTCTCTATGATTTCACTTTGTTATATTGCATATAAGCAGTATATATTTATTTATGGTGCTATCCTTGAAGCATAATGACTCATCTGTTCACTGAGACACTGGGGCATACTGACAACATTTTCTGTTATTTGACTATCAGACTATTCCCTGAAGTTCCATTGTTTTCTTTAATTGATTATTTATATGTAATATTAACATATGTAATAACTTCTAGTTACATTTGACAATGGCTTTTATTTTAACGACAAATCACTCATTCTAGTTCTCTTATATTTGGTTACAGGAGCTACCTAAATTCCATTAAGTTTGAGGAAAAAAAAAACAACAACAAAGAACATACATGTATCTTCACATTTAGATTATACTTCAGTTTGATTTTTAAGGATTACTGAGTTTCAGATTCCTAAGAAATAATAAAAAATAAGAAGTCTGAACTGGTCAAAAGTCAAGTGCATTTCTAAAGAATGGGATTTCACAGAATTAATGCTGCAACTTCCTAATTTAACTTTCAGCAAATAATCAGATAAACGTGTGCCTGTCATTACAAACTGTTCATACTTTCTTGAAAAATTGAGGTTGATCTTATTTTAAAGACTGGAAATTTAGAAAATGAAGTTAAGAAACATGATCATGTCTTGATGGAAGAATTCAGACAAAAAGCTCTAACTATTCAATCTCTAAAACTTCGAGCTACACATGCTGTTTGTTTCCACTTGCAAAGAAGAGGACACATTAAAACGTGAAAAGAGTATAACGTCACTGAATGAAACATATTCAGGAAAGTAATTAGTTTATATGTTATCATTTTTATGTTTACCTTAAACCTTATTTATATTTTACACTTTCTTTTTCTTTAAACCTTTATTTATTATATTTTGAGAGAGAGGGGGAGACAGAGCAGGGAAGAGGCAGAGAGAGAGGAAGAGAGAGAGAATCCCAAGCAGGCTCCGCACTGTCAGTGCAGAGCCCTATGTCAGGCTCCAGCTCATGAACTATGGGATCATAAGCTGAGCAGATACCAAGAGTTGGATGCTTAACCCACTGAGCCACCTAGGTGTCCCTACACTCTTTCTTTTCAATTACCCTCTTTATGACACTTCCTAACTTATATTTCTAGGTTGTTTTCAATATAAAAATTCTTCAACATTGACGTTTATGACTAAAATCCAGATACAAACTGTTCTCTCTTCCAGAGTTTTAACTTTCTTCTATTGGATTCAGGAATTATAACATAAAAAGACAAATTTCTAAATTATAATTTATCTGTAGAAGTTAGCTAAATGGCAACTTCTATCATAGCAATAGATATATATTTCTTAATTTGAATATATGCTTCTTAATTCATTATATCTATCTGAATGCCATGAAGTAATATATTGTGCTCCCTGAAACCATGCCCATATATCATGACACTGCTGAATAATTTGGCTTATTTATTATTTTTTAAACAGTCATTGAATACAGTGTGCTGACATGTTTTATTTCCCAAGCTACTTGGACATGGTGTGTGGTTCTTACATTAATCCACAGTAACCAGAAGTTATTTTCCATAGGAAACAATAACAAATGCAATTGACAAATTGTGTTTGCTAGTGGAAACAACGTTGCATTATTTTCTAATAATGAGACAGTGAGCATATCCTTACTGATCAAAGCTTACAAATTAAAAAAAAAAAAAACCCACAGTAGTGGAGTATATTTGTTATGACTCGAGCTGGATAATTGTCAGGACACACACAGAAAACTTAAATTCACTTGTAATAAGCCCCAGAATGACACAGCTCTGTGTAAGTCTGATGCATTCAGCAGAAAGGTCAGTCAGGCAGCAAAAGACAATTATTTTCCTATGGTTGGGCCCATATTGATTTTTATACCCAAGTTTGTTTAGTAGGTGGTCCATGAATATCTACAGAATTCATTTTCATCTGGTTCCTATCTGTAGCAGAACAGATATAGAAACAAACTGTCAACCTACAATGTCCATGAATATTTCTTTAAAAATGGAAAAATGGAAGTGGCTTTTTTCCCAAAAGGACCCATTAGAAATCAGAGCCAGAGATAGATCATGTAACTAAGACATGGAATTTTCAGACCACAAAAACCTCTAATATTGTCATGAGATAAGTTCCTTTTCCTTTTCTGTCTGATTTACTTGTAAGCCATAAAAGATGTGCATAGTTATGACATTAAGCCTATAAAAGAATTACCAAAACACTCTATGCTGTCATGCCGCAATTAAGAAAATTAACACAAAATTATGTAGTACAAAAGGAAACAAGTTCCTTAAAGACCATCTTGGCCACCAGTCTCCTACCCCAATTTCACAGATGAAGTAAATGAGACAAGAACCACAATGCCAATTTGCAGAAAATATTAAGCAAAAGATAAAACAAGGTCAAGAATCAGTTTAGATCTGTGGACACCGCACAGTGTGCGGTCATTGATCTGTGTGCGCATATGCACATATGCTGATATGTGCATGAGTGTTTATGGCTATGTGTGTGTATGTGTATGTGTGACAAATAGACAGAAACAAATATATGTCACAAGTAAATAAATGGTCTCCAGAATTTATTCAGGTAATGATACAGCAAGTTCTGGTACCTGTTCAGTATAGTTCGGTAGACACGGAAGACTGTGTATGTTTATTCACCTGTGTGTACATGCAAATATGCATGGGTGTTTGTGTCTCTGTATGTGCATGCCTGTGTATAAGAAAAATAAATAAATATATATCATGAAAGAATGTGGTTTAATGAGTATAAATATAACTTTTCAGTTGCCTATATGCACCTATGAAACAAGACATTCTGCTACTTCTTTAGTAGCTTTCATTCATCTTGGTTGTATCAGAAAGGAATAAAATAAAGTAAAACAAATAAAAAAGAAGGAAAATAAAAAGACATCAAGATATGTTTGTAAATTGAAATATTATTAAAGAATTTATGTCTCCATTTTGTGCCCTGAAATATGATCTTATTTAGAAATGTATAATCCTTAGAAAAAAATAGATGAATTCATGGCACCTTATAATATCATTCTTTGTAAGATTATGTGCATAGAAGTTAAAAGCACAGGCTCATGACCAATTTTCTGGGACTCTAATTTACAAAGTGTTGGACCATAAGTTATATAAAATTTCTGGACCTCAGTTTTTTTTTTTTTTCAACATTTATTTATTTTTGGGACAGAGAGAGACAGAGCATGAACGGGGGAGGGGCAGAGAGAGAGGGAGACACAGAATCCGAAACAGGCTCAGGCTCTGAGCTGTCAGCCCAGAGCCCGACGCGGGGCTCGAACTCACGGACCGCGAGATCGTGACCTGGCTGAAGTCGGACGCTTAACCGACTGTGCCACCCAGGCGCCCCTGGACCTCAGTTTATTCACCAGTAAAACAGGTATATTAACAATATCTATCTTATATTATTGTATTAAGGAACAGTGCCTGGGAAAATGTGTCTTAAAAGTATGAGCTATTATTTCTAAATTTTCGTATGCTTGAATGGAAATTTGGGATATTTTTAATTCTCCAAAAGTTTTACTTAAAACATGATACATCATTGCCCCAAAGAGACAATGAATCAACAATAAGGAAATGTCTTGCATCTGAAAGTATAAATAATATGCAATTGCCGCAAAACCATAAGATACCTGGCAATGAACCTAGCCAAAGAGGTGAAAGACCTGTACTCTGAAAACTATAAAACACTAATGAAAGAAACTGAAGATGGAAAAAAGAAACGGAAAAGCATTCTACGCACAGGGATTGGAATAACAAATATTACTTTTGTTTTTAGTTTATTTATTTATTTTGAGAGAGAGAGAATATGGGGGGGGTGTGCAGAGAGAGAAAGAGTAAGAGAGAATTCCAAGCAGACTCCACACTGTCAGTGCAGAGTCCAAAGCGGGGCTCAAACTCACAAACCGTGAGATCACAACTGAGCCAAAATCAAGAGTCAGATACTTGGGGCACCTGGGTGGCTCAGATGGTTAAGCGTCCGACTTTGGCTCAGGTCATGATCTCATGATTTGTGACTTTGAGCCCTGCATTGGGCTCTATGCTAACAGTTCAGAGCCTGAAGCCTGCTTCAGATTCTGTGTCTCCTTCTCTCTCTGCCCCTCCCTCACTTGCACTCTGTCTCTCTTTCGCTCTCTCAAAAATAAACATTAAAAAAAAAAAAAAAAGTAGGATGCTTAATCAACTGAGCCACCCAGGCACTCCAGAACAAATATTTTAAAAATTTTAATACTACCTAAAGCAATCTACACATTTAATGCAATCCCTATCAAAATACCACCAGCATTTTTCACAGAAGTAGAACTAACAATCCTAAAATTTGTATGGAATCAAAAAAACCCTGAATAGCTAAGGCAAACTTGAAAGAGAAGAACAAAGCTTGAAGCATCACAATTCCAGACTTCAAGTTATATTACAAGGCTGTAGTAATATACAGCTCTCTTCTCCCCCCCTGCATTCTCTCTCTCTCTCTCTCAAAGCAGTATGGTACTGGCATTAAAAACAGACACATAGAGGGGCACCTGGGTGGCGCAGTCGGTTAAGCGTCCGACTTCAGCCAGGTCACGATCTCGCGGTCCGTGAGTTCGAGCCCCGCGTCAGGCTCTGGGCTGATGGCTCAGAGCCTGGAGCCTGTTTCCGATTCTGTGTCTCCCTCTCTCTCTGCCCCTCCCCCGTTCATGCTCTGTCTCTCTCTGTCCCAAAAATAAATAAACGTTGAAAAAAAAATTAAAAAAAAAAAAACAGACACATAGATCAACCGAATACAATAAAAAATCTAGAAAGAAACCCCAAACTATACAGTCAACTAATCTTCAACAAAGCAGGAAAGAATATCCAATGGAAAAAAGACAGTCTCTTTAATAAATGGTGTTGGGAAAATTAAACAATATGCAAAAGAGTGAAACTAGACTACTTTCTTACACCAAACACAAAAACCAACTCAAAATGGATTAAAGACCTAAATATGAGACGTGAAACCAAAATCCTAGAAGAGAACACAGGCAGTAACCTCTCTGACATCGGCCATAGCAACTTCTTTCTAGATATGTCTCCTGAGACAAGGAAAACAGAAGCAAAAATAACCTATTGGGACTTTATCAAAATAAAAAGCTTTTGTACAACAAAGGAAACAATCAACAAAACTATAGGGCAACCTAGAGAATGGAAGAAGATACTTACAAATGACATATCTGATAAAGGTTTTGCATCCAAAGTATATAAAGAACTTATGAAATTCAACATTTGAAATACAAATAATCCAACTAAAAACTGGGCACAGGACATGAATAGACATTTTTCCAAATAAGCCATCCAGATGGCCCAGGGAAACACATGTCAAAACTACAATGAGATACCACATTATACCTGAGAGAAAGGCTAAAATCAACAACACAATAAACAACAGGTGTTGGCAAGGATGTGGGGGAAAAGGATCCTGCACTGTTGGTGGGATTGGTGGAAATGCAAACTGCTGTAGCCACAGTGGAAAATAGTTTGGAGGGTCCTCAAAACGTTAAAAACAAAACTATTCTATGATCCAGCAACTGCACTACTATAATTTACCCAAAGAATACAAAAATACTAATTCAAAGGATATATGCACCCTGATGTTTATAGCAGCATTATCTATAATAGCCAAATTAGGGAAAGAGCCCAAGTGTGCATCTAATGATGAATGGATAAAGAAGAGGTGATATATACATACAATGAAATATTACTCAGCCATCAAAAAGAATGAAATCTTGCCATTTGACAACAACATGGATGGAGCTAGAGGCTATTATGGTAAGTGAAATAAGGCAGTCAGAGAAAGAAAAATACCACATGATTTCATTCATATATGGAATTTAAGAAACAAAACAAACACGCAAATGGAAAAAAGAGAGAGAGGAGGCAAGCCAAGAAACAGAACTATAGAGAACAAACTGATGGTCACCAGAGGGGAGGTGGCTGGAAGGATAGGTTACATAGGTGATGGGGATTAAGGAGACACTTGTTGTGATGAGCACCGGGTGTTGTACGGAATTGTTGCATCACTACGTTGCACACCTAAAACTAATATTACACTGTGTGTTAACTAACTGGAATTTAAATAAAAGCTTGAAAAAAATAAAAGTATAAGTAATCAAGAGATATATTTAAAGCAGATCCTAAAATTAAATTCAACTAATCAACTTTGTAATGAAGTTGTTAATAAGCAAAAATATAATTCTCTTTGTGGTTGTAACTTATTTTATGCGAATATTCTTTCTGGAAAAGGTAAGTGATAATTTCAATATGTGTATCCTTATGCTAATTAATATTCAGGGAGACTATCATGACTATTGTCACCTATTTAATGGTTCATTGAATTTAGTGTCCATACCAGTTTCCCCTTTTACATTTTCACAAAAATAGATATAATAAAATCTAGTAATAAGAATTAGAGAATGTGCATAAATGATGACAGGCCAGCTGTTCACTGTGCATGAGTTTAAATAATTTTATAACCTCAAATTTGTAATTCATGTATTTGGCTTCACATTTTTTATATTAAATATTTATGCATTGAGACATTTAAGGAAAGTTTTCACATGTATTCCCAGCTCTATAGAGAAATAATGTAACCATTTCACATAATTACTTTATATTAGAAATTAGATTTAACAAAATAATTAATGTGTTTTTTATCAAAGAAATGTAGATATTAAGTTGTCTTTAACCTTTTTTTAATTTTTTTAAAAATTTTTTCATGTTTATTTTATTTTTGAGAGAGAGAGAGAGAGAGAGTGCACGAGCAGGGGAGGGGCAGAGACAGAGGGAGACACAGAATCTGAAGCAGGATCCAGGCTCTGAGCTGTCAGCATAGAACCCGATGAGGGGCTGGAACTCAGGAGCCGTGAGACCATGATCTGAGCCAAAGTCAGATGCTCAACCGACTTAGCCAACCAGGCCCCACGTTCTCTTTAACCTTAAACACAAATTTCCATAGTTTAAAAAAAAGCCTCTCAAACACTGTCCGTTTATTCATTAGAACAGGGGTTGACAAACTAGAGTCTGTCAGCCAAATATGACCCACAGCCTCCTTTTGTGTTAAAAAAAAAAAAAAAAGTTTTATCTGTACAGCCATACTCATTTGTTAACACTTTTTTTCTATTTCTATGACTGCTTCCACGCTATCACAGCAGAGGTACAGAGGGCGTCTAGTATAAAAGATCTATGATCAAGCTCCCTATAGAAAAAGTTAAGAACACAGAACTTTTTTAATAAACTTCAAATTATTGCAGTCTAGTCCATCCAATTTACAGTAATTTCCCCCTGTATTTTTGTAGTATCATTCTAACTAGTTGATCCAAATATACATTTTTCTCTCATCTATTATCCAAAAGGCAAAATGACCATGGCATCTGTCTCCTCACAAATATCCAATGGCTGGGGTGCCTGGTTGGCTCAGTAGGTGGGACAAGGCAGCTGTTGTTCTCAGGGTTGTGGGTTCAAGCCCCACACTGGGTATAGAGATTACTTAAAAGTAAATAAAATCTTTAAACCAAACCAACCAAACAAAAAAATATCTAATGTCTTTCCATGAATTGTGTGACAAAGTTAAAGTTCTTTGCCTTTTTCTACAGGATCCACGAGGTTTGGACCTTCCAACCTTCCCATCTCATTTTGCATTGCGCTCCCCTTTCCTGCCTGGCCTGCTTTGCACACATTGGTCTTTCTGCCCTATTCCTCCAATTTCATATTTTCTCTACTTAATGTCTTTTTACTCTTTAAATCACAGATCTTTCTTCTCTTCACTATCACTCAGGTTCCCTCCTGCAAACATATTCATAGCACAGTTTACCTCCTTTATCATAGCACTTACTAAAAATAATTATACATGTATTCATTTTGTGGCTGGAGTAAGCATTTACCCTAGTAAAATTAAATTACGTGAGGGCAGAAATCGTTGTCTGCGTGTCTCCGCCTTGCATCTGTAATACCTAGTGCAGTGGTGGGTATCAGTTACACAGTATTTGCTGATGAAAGAAACAGATACTAAATTTCAGTTTTACAAATTTATACCCAAAATAATCAAACCAACCTGATGTTTCTTAAAGTGCTGAAAATAATCAAAACACATCATTCCTAGAACTTTCTCAGGGAAACCTAACTTTAAGTGTGTTTGAAATCGTCTAAATATACAAATTACACGTTATTTCAGATGAGTAAAACTAACTGAAGCCAGAGGTAGTAGGTGACATGAATGTTTTTTACAAGGACCTAAAAGGAGGAAAAGAAAACTCAGGGATTATGTCAAGTGCTATGGCTAGTTGAAACTCTGATTTATTCTTCAAGAAAAAAAAATCATGTCAAACAATTCACTTAATACTGGAGTATCTCATTATATATTGTATATTCTGCAATGAAAAGGGAATTTTAAGCACTCCAAGTGCTCTTTCCCAAATTCCCTTGGACGTGTTGTTTTGATAGGTCTTTAAGCTAGAAGAGGATGTCAGAGATTCCCAGGATGTAATGACACATTGAAATGAGAAACCAGAATTTCTAGCATAAAGAATTGGCGGTAACAGTTAAGGAAGGAGGGAAATACAACATCATGGCATGAGCTTTAACGATGGCCTCTGGCAATGAGTGTGTGGTAGTATGGGGGAAGCCACCGAGGTGCCTCTACAGCTACTACCTACAGCCCACTCTTACTTACCATGATGGAGAGTGTGGCAACATTGTAGTAAACAAAATCCTGAAAAACTGTACCAGCATCTCATAAATTGGAAATAAGTGGATATTCTGAACATCTCAGGGGAAAGACAGAAATAAACCTTCAAAGTAAATGCCATTCCATGCCACCCCTGTATCTCAGGAGTAGTTGTTCTAGAAACAAATAACTACCTAAAGACAAAAACGATGAGGACTCACCATTTTGGAATTTTCTCCGCTTGAAGGAACCTGAAAGAAAGAATTATGATAATTACTTAAGCTTAATTATCTTCAGGAATAAATGGAATTTTATACAGTAGAATTAAAAAAAAAATCCTCACAGAAATATACTAAAAGAAGGGGAGAAAAAGAAATGAGACAACTCAAGTTGCAAGTGGGAGCAGGGAATGGGTGGGGTGCAGGTAAGGTGACTTCTTTTGCTTTATTCTGATAGATGTTCTTACATAGGAGAGAAAGAAATTTAATCTCAGCAGTGACCTTCCAATAAATGTAGGTTTTCTCTGCCAGGGGTCAGGGCTGAATAAAGAGCATATGTACAATTCAGAAGGGCCTGGAGTCTGGACAAACTAGATGTCAATCTCTGCATGTTATGTACCAGCAGTACACTCCTAGGCAAAGTATTTTACTTCTCTGACTCACAGTTTTGCTTTTCATCTGACTCCTAGCACAACATTACACAAACATGTTCTGAATATGTGACTGCAGATTTAGAAATAAATCAGATTTGAAATTATGGGAACAAACTGCCTTTCATTCTTGTGTTAACTTGCCCTGGCATTGAGGATAAAATTTGTTTCAGATGATAGTTTATGTGGAACCTATTAGAGATAAGTTAAAAAGAGAATTTTATCCTTCCTCAAATATGTTATGAGCATTAGTTCCATAGTTAACAAAACTATGTTCTTTGACCTAGAACTATAGATTCTTTAAATGTATGTTTTCCTTCTTAAACATTCTATGTCTTAGCATTTTCAAGGAAATTTAATAAATCAAGAGAGTCAAAGGTAAACTGTCCAATTACATAAAGATTAAATATCAATTACTATAATGTATGGATTAATTATGAATTATTAAAATGATGAGTCTGCTATTAACTTGATCCATAATGATATAAAAAAAATCATGGGTTTGAAATTTTATGGTTCTAAATTTCCCACGAATATTTTAGAAATGTAGAGTTCAACCCTAAGGCAATCAGCCTAGAGATACCATAAAGAAATGCTTCTCTAGCCATTCCTCATTTATCTGCTGATTCCATTTTGTGTTGTGTTACTTGCCGAGGTATGGGAAAGATGGTGTTTTCAGTGGGTTGGCATTCACAGAACCTTCTGGTAACTTAATGTTAAGTGCAAAGTGTTATTTTGAAGGACGAACAAAAAAGAATTGATTGGGAGAATTTAGGGGCAAAAGGAAAGGGCTATTACTATTAGCATGGAGTGTGGTCAGAGGCTTGTACTTTGATGGATAGAAAGTACTTTAAAGAAGGATAACTCTGTCTTTCTGTTCTTCCAAGAGTTGCAGACTTTCTTGTCGACAGCTACAGAACAAGACACGATCTCACTAATGATTCTTGATCACACACTACTATCCACTCACATAATACTGAAAATTAATATTCAATCTTATTCCAGGGTCCCATTTTTAGCTATTCTCAATAAAGTGATCGTAAATATTAACCTATTTTAAAAATAAAATAGGTAGACAAAGAAATGGCCACTTAAACGCATGTCTAAAAAATGGCATATGATTCTAGATTAAAATGCACAATTTGCCTGTGTAGATAAAAATATTTATTCATCTTTCTACAAATATAATTACACATTAATTTTTAACAAATTGGGATTCACACTGTTATAAATACTTTTTACGGGAGACACAAATAGGATAGAAAACAGATTCCTATAAAACACAATTTCATGCCTAGTTTCTTTTCATCATGCTAAGAATTTTATGACTTTATGAACCCCTCATAAGAGAACTTTTACAAACATGGGGCTGGCTTGTGTGATAATGGCCTAGCCTACTAACATTGATGATTTGATTTGAATGACTTAAAAAATAAAATGTTGGGGCGCCTGGGTGGCGCAGCCGGTTAAGCGTCCGACTTCAGCCAGGTCACGATCTCGCGGTCCGTGAGTTCGAGCCCCGTGTCAGGCTCTGGGCTGATGGCTCAGAGCCTGGAGCCTGTTTCCGATTCTGTGTCTCCCTCTCTCTCTGCCCCTCCCCCGTTCATGCTCTGTCTCTGTCTGTCCCAAAAATAAATAAATGTTGAAAAAAAATTTAAAAAAATAAAATAAAAAATAAAATGTTTTTATTGTTATAGTAGTTCTATCAATAAATATCAACTTCTGCTAAACAATAGTATTAAATTTCCCTTACGTTTCTATGACTAGGATATTGAATACTTCTAGTAGATTGGTCATGTGATATTTTTAAATTTTTTTTTCAACGTTTTTTATTTATTTTTGGGACAGAGAGAAACAGAGCATAAACGGGGGAGGGGCAGAGAGAGAGGGAGACACAGCATCGGAAACAGGCTCCAGGCTCTGAGCCATCAGCCCAGAGCTTGACGCGGGGCTCGAACTCACGGACCGCGAGATCATGACCTGGCTGAAGTCGGAAGCTTAACCGACTGCGCCACCCAGGCGCCCCTCATGTGATATTTTTAAAACCATTTGTGTGATTCAGAAGAGATGTGGGATTAACTATTTTTTTAAAAGAGAAATGCTTAATGTATTTTCATTAAAAATTATTGCATTTCCAAGTGGATGTTTATGAGGGAATCGCTTCTTGCTCTGTAGGATCAGAGGGCTAAAATGCAGAGAATATCTTGAGTTTTTGCCCTAAGTTTGTGAAATCATTATGTTTCATAAAGAGGAGATCCAGAGGCATTCAACAACAGAAATGCCACACCTGAGGTGTTTGTTAGGAGCACTTCATAGTGAATGTTTTTCAAATTGTAATGTCACCCCAATCTGATCCTGGAAGAGGACAGTTTTTATGATGATCAACTGAGGTATGTGGAGAAAGTAGTGATATCTCCTGAGATTATTTCTATAAAATATAGTGATTTTCATTTTTACTAACATTTGATATAACATATAAACATTTTTAAGCTTATTTATTTTGAGAGTGAGAGAGAGTGAGCAGAAGAGGGACAGAGAGAATCCTAAGTATGCTCCACACTGTCAGCACAGAGCCCAACTTGGGGCTCGAACTCATGAACCGTGAGATCATGACCTCAGCCGAAACCAAGAGACGCCCAACCGACAGAGCCACCCAGCCACCTGTAACATTTGATACAACATTTGATGTAAGTACTCTCAATCAGTATATTTGACAGACTGCCATGGGTCATGTGCCTTACCAGAAGTGGCCTGAGTTTAAGGAGGAAGTGTAGTATTTAGTGATGTTAATAGTTACTCTTATTCAATTTCTACATATCAGGAAGGATGTTAGTGGATTCTACTATTTTGAACAAATTAAACTCATCTTTCACAGATAAACAAGGATTTTTTTTAAAGATTTCTAAAAAGGGGGCACCTGGGTGGCTCAGTCGGTTGAGCGTCCGACTTCAGCTCAGGTCATGATCTCACGCTCTGTGAGTTCGAGCCCCGCATCGGGCTCTGTGCTGACAGCTCAGAGCCTGGAGCCCGCTTCAGATTCTGTGTCTCCCCCTCTCTCTGCCTCTCCCCTGCTCATGCTCTGTCTCTCTATGTCTCAAAAATAAATGAAAACATTAAAAAAATTTCTAAAAAAGAAAACACCATTTCAGAATAATAATAAAAATACAACAAAAGTGATCAAGAAGATGGCAGAACTAAGATTTTTCCAAGCAGAAATTTTATACTCGGTAACAGAAAAGATAGTGATAATTCATCTGAAAAGAAATGAAAAAAATAATAAGGCAAAAACGTCCATGAAATTATGTAAAATATATGTAACAGGTTTAAACTTAGCATGTCTCACTCCTTATTGCTTCTATCTCCCTTGTTGCTGTGACTTCTGCTTACCTTGCATGTAGGCATGTTATAGCTTAGATGTACAAAGACTGCTTTTTATCCAAAACCTACCTCACCTGAGGAGATAAGGAAGTACATACAGAAATGATTATGCTATGTCTAAGATTTTCAGAAATGGCATGACCAGATACCTGTATGAAAAGATCAACTGACAAAGGACAAAGAAGTTACACAACCTTCTTTTGATGTCTACAGATGTCAGCCATCTTTTGACTCCAATCTCCTTTTTTCTCCTTTGCTAACATAAAAGAAGCTCAAATTTCATGCCCAGGGAGATGGTTCTTTAGGAAAGTAGTCTGCCATCTCCTTGGTTTGCTAGGTGTCTGAATAAAGTTGCCTTCCTTACCCCAGGATCTTTTCTCTTGACTTATTGGCCTGTTGTGTGGGGCACAGAATGAGCTTAGACTCATAACACATAGAGTTGGATCAATTGTCATCAGTGATGAGCCTTATCTATACTCTATTGTGCCTTGAGATAATGGATAATGATACTATAGGAATTACTTGATAAATAGCAATTTTTAAAACATTCAAAATATGTAGGCAATTTAAACATTTTTTTTTCTGCAATGATTAAAGTCATGTAAAAAAAACTTAAAAAGCATTTCAGTAAATATTATGGTAATGTTTAGAATGCTTTTAATAAGATTCATATTTAATAGCTACAGGAAGTAAATGCCACATTACACTAACTACACTTTTTTGGGGAAGCTACTTTTGAGAATATTTACCTGAAAGTAAGAATATTCTCATTCTTCTTTGCTTGTTAAAAAACAAATAGCTTCAGGGGTGCCTCGGTGGCTCAGTTGGTTGAGCATCCGACTTGATTTCAGCTCTCAGGTCATGATCCCAGGGGCATGAGATCAAGCCCTGCATCAGTCTCTGCACTGAGTATAGAGCCTGCTTAAGATATTCTCTCTCTTTCTCTCTCTCTTCCCTGCTCATGTTTCTCTCTCTCTCTCTCTCTCTCTCTCTCTCTCTCTCTCTCTCTGTCTCTCACTCTCACTCTCCCTGCCTCCCTCCCTCTAAAACATAGAAAAATTTCAATTAATACATGGAAAATAACATGGCAGAGAAAATAATGTTTATTTTTAAGTAAATACATTTTGGGGGAGGATAAATAGAAAATACCTTGAGTGATTAGAATAGTCAAGTGTTAAAAAAAATCACATAGCATGGTAGATGTTTCATAGTGTTGGGTATAAGTACAGACATTTCCAATTAGCCAGACCATGGTATTTAAAAATTTCCATGTCAGGGGCGCCCTGGGTGGCTCAGTTGGTTAAGTGTCAGACTTCTGTTCAGGTCATGATCTCAGGGATCATGAGTTCGTGGGTTCAAGCCCCACATCAGGCTCTGTGGTGACAGCTCAGAGCCTAAAGCTTGCTTCAGATTCCATGTCTCCCTCTCTCTCTGCCCTTCCTCTGCTCATGCTCTGTCTCTCTCTCTCAAAAAATGATTAAAACATTTTTTTAATTTCCATGTGAATAAAAAAGTACATTAAAAAATTGGGTGGATGAGTCATTCAATGAAAGATACATTAAGAAAGATGTATTTCTTAGTATATGTGCTGCCGAAGCGAGCACAAGAAAGATGTATTTCTAACAGTAAATCATTTCAAAAAGTCAATGTCTTATGGCAAAGCCAAGTGTATAAAGAGTGTGGGGGGAAAATTTTTCGGTTATAATGTTTAAAAAACACAGTGATATTGTATAGCCAACATTCTAGATAAAATTTAGCTACTGTTCACTAACAAACAATTCATAAAGAACCTGTATCTGTAAGTACATTAGTGTCTATAGGGCATCTTTTTGTAGTTGATATTATCTTAGGGAAGGAGAGAGGGGAGGCAGGAAGGAAATATCTTACAGACTACCTGACGGGTAAGGGTTTAAATTTCTCCCATCTCTCTGTCCTTTTTCCATTTTTGATTATTAAAATTATTGGCAGTGTTAACATATCTCAACCGTTTATGTAGATTTAATTCTTGTAATACTTTCAAATTTTTATTACTGTCATTAATTTCATTCAGAGTGCCAGTAAATCTGTACTTAGCAAAAAAAAAAAAAAGGAAAAAAATTAAGATTTTGCCTTCCTTGCTCTGTTTCAGCTGTAGTTATTATGTAAATAGAAAGTGAAATGAGAAGTGAATTAGCCAAGTTGTTAGCAATAGCAAAGTAGACAAGGAAACAAAAGCTGCTGTGATCATTCGTAATTTGACATTTCAAAGGGACAACATAGTAAAACCGAACTTTTTATCTCTTCTAATTTTTTCTTGATACCATAGTAAACATGTTTTTGTGATGACTAGTTTTTTCCCATCCCCACAATTTGCAAAGTATCTTCATTTATCTTTCATGTAATTGTCCACAAGCTGACTGCTTCCTTATATTATACTTGCCTATTAGATTATAAAGGATTTTTAATACTGACATAGATTCTTGTATCTACAATTTATTTCTTTTGTGGAGTAAAGTAAGTCTTCGAGTATTTCAAAGTGTTTATTTCCTCACTTGTTAAATTAGGATAAAGCTGCTTTATGGCTTTCATGAGTGTGACAAAGGAATTAAATGAAGCATGCAGGTGATAAAGCTTCATTAAAAAAGTAAAGCAATCCACAAATATGGCTGGCTGCCTACCTTGACAGATAGATAGATAGATAGATAGATAGATAGATAGATAGATAAAGTGATGCGAAATGACTAACTTGTGTCTGATGAAATGGGCATCTGGAGTAGCCTTTACTCAAAATCCTCTGAAACATCTGTCATCTTGGGACACCTAAGCCTAAATGGTTGACCTCACAGACTGATTCTGTCTGATGTCAAAATGGAGGCATGGAATTTTCCTCTTTTCTAGTTTTTCATCTTTTTCTTTGATCTGTAGTTCCCATATATGTAATTGAAACTCATCTGTGGTTCATCTAGCCTCTGTCATTTCAATTTCATGAAAAGCCAGGCAGACCTCAACATCCCTTTCTTTCATTATAATTAACCCATATGAGTTAGGTGGGTTTAGCATTTCTCTCTATTTTTAAAAAGGGATAAGATTTATGTGATTTTAGTTTGCAAGTGTAGGATTTCATTTATCCACTTAATTTCCATTGATACCAATTCTTCTTTTCTGCACATATTGTACCCATACTATCTCTGCTTACTAATCAAGGTGCATTAAAATACAATCTTCTAATCCCTTGTTCCCTCAAGGCTTCTCTTCTGATAAGTCTGGCAATATAGGCATTCCCCCTTTTCGCAAAATATAGATTAATGTTTATGTCTATCCCTGGTTTATTAATGTGTGTGTGTGTGTGTGTGTGTGTGTGTGTGTGTGTGTGTGTTTTAATTACCAAAATTTCAACTGAAACCAGGTAGGACTTGGCGTCCATCAGAAAACAAAGAGTCCTATGATACTGCCCTTGGGAATCTAGGATTTGTCATAACTTTGTCTGTAGCTGTTATATTCCTTTCTCATGAAAATATATACTTATTTTCAGGTGCACTCACACAGATACATAGCCAACTTGTTACATACTTCTTCAATTCCATTAAAATGAATTTGGCGTTTTTATAAATACACTTTCTCCATTTGATAAGACAATGAGTAACTAGAAAATATTTTCTGTCTTTCAAATTGTTTCATTTACTTCTGAAAAATAATTTACTACTTGGCAGTATCTAACATATTCAACATCTGGCACAGTATCATAGATGTTACAGTTTTCTCTGCACTAAGAAAGTGATTAGTTGCATCATTTTGAAAGCAGCTTCACTTAGAATGGCTGGTATACTTCAGAGACAATCTTTCTAAGTAAGCATAATGGATCCAAGTATCCTCTCTTTATATTTGTATATTTCTCTGCTTGGTTTGTATGGGTAGCAAATATATAATGTGGTCAAAATCAGAATGGAAGTTGGTATATTTTTCTTGTGTCATGAAATAATTTTTACATTGCGTGTTATTTTTTCTTGTTCAATTCATGAACAGAATTAATTGGTTCACTTGGAAATACCACTTGTAGTGTTATAAAATTTACTCTTACTTAATCAAACATTTTAAATTCCATAAAACAAGTAACGTATTTTCCCGGTTAATCTCTCTCTTCTTTGTCTTTGTCTCTCCCTGTGTCTCTGTCCCTCTATGTCTGTCTCTGTCTCTCTCTCTACCAAACTTGTTAATAATGGCTTTGGGGAAAACATAAGGTTTATAATTTGATTTCTAGTGAGAATAGTATTTAGCTTTTGTGCAAGCTTTGTTACAATTTAGGTACTGAATTCTCATTTTATTGGATATCCCACAAAATAATTTACCAATGCAGCTGCTATCACAGATACTTTTGTAGTAGTTTTAGTTTTGAGCATTTCTTCAAACATTTTGGAATAATTAGTCTGCATGACCATATCTCTTTTCTTCAGGGTTCTTGGACCAGGTTTTATTTTATTATAAACCAAATCTCTTCTGGGTAGCTTGGTGGTACTGTACAGGTGTTACAACCACGACTGGATGGGATAATGCTTGCCTTCTTAAACAAACACTGTATGTTGAATTTATAGAGAAAAAATGGTGTTTTAATTAAGAAAAAGACAAAGGACTTCTTTGAGCAGGACTATAGAGTGAGTAGTAGGCATATATATTGTTGTTATATGTTTTATCTTTTTCACTCAGCTCCCTAGCTTTTATAAGATCACACTAACAGAAAAAAAGACTCAGTAACTGAAAATATACTCTGAGCTTTATCCCTTTGTACGCAGTAGGAGCTACTCTTATTTATAAAAAAAATGCATTGTTCCAGTTCATGAATGCAAGAAAGCCTTGATTTACAAAAAAATGAATTACCAACAATTGTAATCCTCTCCTCTTCCCATGCCACCCACAATACTCTGGCCAAGCAGTCTCTCTCCCTACTAAAACTCTGAAAGTTGCCTCTATGGGAGCAATTAAGATACCAAAAATATAACAAAACAAAACAAAAACTTAAAGTTTTAGAACTCTGTGAATTTAGATGGAGGAAGTTAAGAATTTTGAAATCAGGTAAAACTTAGATATTGAATCCTGACTAAGGGCTCACTCAGCTGGTTGGTCAAAATCAGCCCTACCTCATATTTCACAAATGTTTTTACACACAGACATACACATGCACATGTATGTGCACACACACACACACACACACACACACACACACACACACATTTTGGAATGCTGGGAGACCGTCCTCTCTGGGCCTTTTGTGTTCCTACATGTTTGTCTTGTGACAAACAGCAGCCTTGCTTTTTGCTTCCTATAAAAGTGTTGGTTCCTTAAGCTCTAATTTCCTCAGCCGTGGCACAAAACTTACTATGTGTTTGGGATCTATTAGTGACTATGAAACTGGAGACCTGGGGACAGGCAGAGCAATGGAATTCTTCTAATGCTCATGACTGGTATGCTCTAAGCAATAAGCCATTTTCTTTGATCCATTAAGTCTCATTGCCTATTTTTTTTACATTGCCTATGTATTTCATACATATCAAAATTGCCCATTTTGACATGTATGGGGTAGTAAGTGGTTATATCCTGCCATCCTCTGTAAGCTTGGGACACATTTCTAGCAATGAATAAAATAAGAACATTCTAGGTAGGAATACTGATCTATCAAATCTTCAGAAATTACATAAAATTATTTCCATCCTATTTATTTACTTTATTTACATAATCATTTATATCCCCTCCACCTCCCACACTAGAGGTAATGGATGTTTTGAGAAATTATATACAGAAGGCAAACTTGGACCCTGAAGATTTTTATTTCTTTCTTTTGAAGTCACAAAGAAGAAATAAGAACAGCATGAGGACACAGTAGGCCTGGAACTCTGGGGAACAGGTGATGTGAAAAGATGATATATAAGGATGTGACAAGGGAAAGTATATGCTTTGCATATTTTAATTTTGACCTAAGTCTAGACCTATCCTTAGGAAAATGTGAAAGTAGTTGATTTTTCCTTCTCTTTCTTCTCTGTTCTTTTGTCAACCACTACTCCTAGGACAAAAATGATCATGTGGTTATTACAATTACATGTCAAATATAAGTAAAATATACGCAAATGTAAGTAACTTGTGCCATCTCTGATTCAACAAATCACAGCAAAATCACCATTTTCTCTCACCTGGATAAGTAAAACAACTTCTTAACCATTTTTCTGTGTCCAATCTTACTCCCTACCATGCATTCATTACATTTTAGGCAGATTGATCTTTAGAAGAAAAAAAGTAAATCTAATAGTATAACACTTCTGCTGTAAATTTTCCAGTAGTCTTCCACTATGTTCAAGATCATATCCCAACTCCTTACCATAATCTTTGCCCACCATAGTCTGGCCTTAGCACCATTTCAGACTTCACCTTCCACTACCCAGCCCTTACTATGACCATTGGCCTTCATTATGTCCTTGGTACAGGCAAGCACACTTCTGTTTCAGTCTCCCTTTGGTTTTGTATTGTTATCTGCAACTCCTAAAAGAGAAGTAAGGCAGCAACTCATCTTCTTTGATTATTAATGTACCAAGGGAGAGAAGGAAAACACAAAAAGACTGTCCAGAGATAAAACAAACCAAAAAACAAAAAAACAGTGCATAAACACTGACTCTGTGTATGTGTGTGTGTGTGTGTGTGTGTGTGTGTGTGTGAGTTCTAGTTGTTCTTTTTATTTTCCCTCTTTCCATTGAAAATTTTCTCATATGTCATAGTTGTACAGTCTGCTTTTAGGCAATCAACTTGAACAATGGAAATCTGAGTAAGGTAGAGGGCCCATTTTGACCCCCTACCCCCTCGCTAAATATGAACAGACCTATCAGAAGACCCACCTCAAAGTATCCAACAGCCCTAGCTGACCAATGGGTTACTCATACTAGGACACAGGTACTGAAAAAGGAAAAGTCATATATTCCCAAACTTCATCACCTTCCCTCTTAGCTACAGTTCCCCACAACTGCCTCATGGCAGTCTCTGCTTTGCTGTCCTGCCTGTCAATCCCTTGTGATGTTATTCAATAAACTTCTATCTCCTTTTTTCAGCCTTGGGTGAATTCTTTCAATGCCTGTGCCACTGGCTTCCACCTGATCAGGTCATTCCACATTTGGTGTACCCCCCCTCAATCTGATCTGAGGACCCCCTAATAGTATCACTTATTTTTATGTTTAATGTATATCAAATATTCTACATCAAATACTATGATCCAGGAGCTTCAAACTATATTGTCTGATCAAAAACTAGTAATTAAAAATGGTTGATGGAAACATAGGTTGTTTCCATGTCTTGGCCTTTGTGAACAATGATGCAATAAACATAGGAGCATGGGACTTCAGATATCTCTTTGATATTCTGCTTTCTTTCCCTTTGAATATATACTTGTAAGTGAGATTGCTGGGTCTTATGGTAGCAGACATTGGGTCAAAGAGTTTAGACTTCCAGTTTTGTTGTAGACTCGAAGTCTGAAGTTGTCTTTTGGCCAGCAAACGAGCGGGACATAGGATGAAGAAATGAGAAGTGGCTAATGTCCGGGAAAAGATAAGAGCCTCTCATAAGGGTCCCTGCCCCATTTTTATTAGGATTAGAAGGCTTACAAAGGTGATGGAAGTGCACAAAGAGACAGTGAATCTGTGAACATTAACTTGTGGATGTGAGGGAAAGGGTGTAGTGAAGATATTCAGGGTTAGGAGTTTGGGTTAATACAAAACAAAATCTGGGTGCTGGGAAGTCAGGAGGAAGGTTGTTTACAATGGACATAAGGCATCACCTCTGTTTATCTTAGCTAGTCTAGGGGATGAGACAGGTACGGGAAATAACCTCAGAGTTAACAAGGTACCTTTCCTTTTGTAAATCATCTCCACTCTGGGCTGCTCTGCCTTCAGCACAGCAGGTCTATAGCCCAATTTACCTGTTTACCCAACTTGGTCCTTCCTGTGAAAGCAGCTTTCTGCTATAGTACTAACTTGGGGGATGCTTCCACCCTGAATATCTAATCTTGTTTATTTCATATAGCTATGTATTAGGCACCTTTGCACTCTTATTTTTGGGCCTTTGTCCCTCCCTCTCTATTCTGGGGCTCTACACCTTCCTATTTTTTATTCCTTTGCACTTCCCTATTCTTGGGGTGCTAATCTTGTTTACCCAAACTTGGGTGTGAGCATCCTATGGCTTTGTATTTCTTTATGCCTTGTTAACCCATTAGGGTAAGCCCAAGGGATTCCTAAGCTTATCCCCCACACAGTTTGAAGATGAGTAAGTTCTGTGTATCTAAAATACAACATTGTGATCATAGTTAACAATACTGGATTATATTCCTGAAATTCCTAGGAAAGTTAATCTTAAATGTTCTCATCACAAAAATAACTAGTAATTATGTGACATGATGTGACATAATGCTGTGGTAGTAATCATATGGCAATATACAATTGTATGAAATCAGTATGTTGTACACTTTAAACTTACCCAATGTGTCAATATATATCTCAATGAAACTGGGAAAATTATATCTAAAGTATATCTCAATAAAGCTGGAAAAAAAAACGGTGGATGAAATGAGGTGTAAAATTGTATGTTTTTAGCAGAGTCTGTTTAGGTCCTCAAAAGGAACATAACAAGGGTGTGCCAGCAATTTGAGTGATCTAATCTTGAAATAAAGTGGAAAATCGAAGGAAACATACAGAAATTCATCAGTGCTTTATGCTAGTCTGTTGCTTGTATTATCCAAAATGAAAAGAAAATTATGCATTATTTTTTTAAATGTCTGTCAGTTAAGATGGTGGAGTAGTTAGAAGACCTTATGTCTTCTTCATCCCTCAAATACAGCTAGAAAAATATCAAATCATTCTGAACACCCAAGAAATTGATCTGAGGACTGACAGAACAAACTAACAACTAGAGGGAGAGAAGAAGCCACATCAAAGTAGGAGGTATGGAGATGTGATTTGGGGGAGAAAAGGATTGTGGGTTCTGTGGAGGGCATCGGGCCTTGATCATAGAAAGAGGTGGGAGAGAGAGAGACAGAGAGAGAAAGAGAGAGAGAGATCATCATACAGGAAATCACACAGGAAATAAGGAATCATACAGGAAATAAGGAATCATACAGGAAATGAGAGAAAGGAAGAAAGAAAGAAAGAAAGAAAGAAAGAAAGAAAGAAAGAAGAAAGAAAGAAAAGAGAGGGAGTAAGGGAGTGAGTGAGGGAGGGAGAAAGGAAGGAAGAAGGAGAGAGAAAGAAGAAAGAAAGAAAGAAAGAAAGAAAGAAAGAAAGAAAGAAAGAAAAGAAAGAAAGAAAGAAAGAAAGAAAGAAAAAGAAAGAGCCAGCCCAGAAATGGACCCGCAACTATATGGTCAACTAATCTTCAACAGAGCAGAAAAGAATATCCACCAAAAAAAAAAAAGTCTCTTCGATAAATGATGCTGAGAAAACTGGACAGCAACATGTGGAAGAATGAAACTGGACCACTTTCTTACACCATATACAGAAATAAATTCAAAATGGATCAACGACCTAAATGTGAGACAGGAAACCATCAAAATCCTAGAGGTGAACAGAGGCAGCAACCTCTTTGACCTCAGCTACAGCAACTTCGTACTAGGCACATCTCCTGAGGCGAGGGAAACAAAGGCAAAAATGAACTATTGGATCTTCATCAAGATAAAATAGCTTCGCAAAGCAAAATAACAATCAACAAAACTAAAAGGCAATCTATGGAATGGGAGAAGATATTTGCAAATGACGTATCTGATAAAGGATTAGTATCCAAAATCTATAAAGAGCATATCGAACTCAACACTCAAAAAACAATCCAGTTAAGAAATGGGCAGAAGACATAAATAGACATTTTTCCAAAGAAGACATACAGATAGATAACAGACACATGAAAAGATGCTCAGCATCACTCATCATTAGAGAAACACAAGTCAAAATTACAATGAGATACCACATCACACCTCTCAGAATAGCTAAAGTTAGCAACAAGGAAACAACAAATGTTGAGGATATGGAACAGTCTTACACTGTTGGTGGGAATGCAAACTGCTGCAGCCCTCTGGAAAACAGTACAGAGACTTCTCAAATTAAAAATAGAACTAACCTAAAACCCACCAATTTACTACTAGGTGTTTACCTAAAGGATACAAAAGTACCCATTCAAATGGGCACACCCACCCCAATGTTTATACCAGCACTATCAATAAAGACAATAGATAATTCTCTAGATGTCACAAGATATGGTCTCTTCATAGAAATACTTTTATATATATGCAAATTTTATGAATATATATACACTACACAAGCAGCAGAAATACTTTATCCATTTGACCCATGATCTGTATGACTAAAATACCACCGACACTGAGGAGGAAACAGGATATATAGAGAATCATTGGATCTATAACAATGCGATACTGGAGAGCTGTGACTAGACCCACTGCATTTTTCAGTAAGGTGCATCCACTGGCATCATGACATTTTTTTTTTTCCTTCAGATGATTCTCTTGAGAAGAAAAGTAAAGAAAGAGAAAGAAGTGAGCAACACAGGGAAGGAGAGGTGGCAGTTCCATTGGGACAAATCTGAGAAAATTTTACTGCCTGCCTCCAAGTCCAAGGGCATGCTTTTTAAAAACCCTGCCCTTGGGAATGAGTGAGCAAAGTGCCCTGATGAGGATTTATCTGCAGGGTCTTGGAAAGGTCAAAACTTATCTTGATGCTTTTGAGGACAGTCTTGAAAAGCTGGTTAGACTTGCAGTCAAATAATAATGAGACCAATCTTAGGTCTTCAAGTGCAAGACCAGGAAACAAGTGGCCATGTAAGTGAGTGAATAAAACAGTGGGCATTTGATTTAGGAAAAAAAAAAATTCTTGTTGCTGAAAAATTCTCTGTGCCCCAGTACAGATTATTACCTTATATTCTTGATGACATTTTTCAAACGTAATTTGTTCTGTATGTTTTTGATAAATTCAAGGGAGATGGGTACACTGCCCACTTGAGTTTGGATAAATTATACTACCAGAACTATTTACAAATCTTATAGTTGGCTTATAAACATAATATAGAGTCTTCATGGTTGCATAACAGATGACCTTGCAAAGACCCCAGATTCTCCCCACATCTTTGTGCAGTTTTTGCCAATCTGGAAAGTGATATATAGCATCTCTGTTGCAGTTTTATGCACATGACTTTTACTATGAATGAGCTTAGGCAACGTTTCATATGTTTAAGGAACATCTTTATTTTTCTGTGAACTGTATTTTCAAGATTTTTACCCATTCTTCAATTGGTTCGGGGGCATTTTTTTCTTTATCTTTCCCACTTTGCGCATAAAGGAGGGTGTATTACTTTGTTGAGGTTACCATAACAAAATACCATATACTGAGTAACTGAAACAACAGAAATTTGTTTTCTAACTGCTCTGGAGGCTAGAAGTCCAAGGTCAGGTTTTGGTAAATTTAGTTTCTCCTGGGGTCTCTTTATTGGTTTGCAGACTACCACCTTCTCCCTATGCCCTCTGTGTGAGGGCATCCCTGGTATCTCTCTGTATGTCCTAATCTCCTCTTCTTATATGGAAACAGTCAGATTGGATTAGAATCCACACTAATGGCCTCATTTCAATTTATTTACCTCCTTAAAGCCCTATGTCCAAATCATCATCATTATCATCATCATCATCATCATCATCTTATTCTGAAGTACTGGGGTTTAAATCTTAACATATGAATTTAGGGTAGACATAATTTCCTATTACACAGATTAATCCTTTATCTTGATAAAGCCATTTTCCAGTAAGTATTCATCTCTGATACCTGTGCTTCCTCAATAAATGTGTCCTTCATGTTGTTTTTTATCAGGATTTTTTGTTTGCTAGCTTTTTAATATAGTTCAATTCTATAAAGAATCTTTACTATAGCTTTTGCATTTTGCGTGATAAATTTTTTCTACTCCAATATTTTAAATGAATTCATCCATATTCGGTTTTGTTTTTACTTTAATTTTATTATTTACATTTAAGTATTTGGCTCTTTTGGTGTTTATCTTGGCATATGTTATGACATACAGATTCAGTATTTTTTTAGTGACTATAAGTTCTCACAATATAGTTACTTTAAGCTGATCTTCATCTCAGTGATCTAAATGCCAATTTAATAAAATTTAAACCTCAGTTATTTTTTTCTCTTTTTGGAATCAGTATTCTGTTTGTCTGTCTACTTATGGACGAGTACCATAAGGAGTGACTTTTTTTTTAATGTTTGTTTATTTTTGAGAGAGAGAGAGAGAGAGACAGACAGAGAGTGAGTGGGTAGGGGGAGAGAGAGAGTGAGACACAGGATCTGAAGCAGGCTCCAGGCTCTGAGCTGTCAGCACAGAGCCCGACGTGGGGCTTGAACTCACAAACTTCGAGATCATGACCTGATGCTGAAGTCGGACACTTAACCGACCGAGCCACCCAGGCGCCCCCCATAAAGAGTGATTTCTAAAAAATGTTTGTCTCACAACTAGAAACTGAGAAAATAGCATGAACCTTTCATGATGTCATCTTTGACAACATCCTCAATATTACTGCATGCCTGTGTTCCTGGTATTTCATATACGAGCAATGAGCAAATGTTTGCATTCCCCTGAATGTTATGTCTTTTTATATCCTTGTGTATTTCCATATGTTGTTTCCCTTTCTGCCATTCTTGTACTAGCAAACTCCTTTTTTATGGCTGAAGTGTTACCTCTGGAACATTTTCCATGTGAGTGGTATTTCCCCATGTAATTTTTGCCCCCAGCCCCCTCACACGTAGTTTGCTCTGAAGTATAGAATTTGTTCACATGTAGTCTGTCTTTTGCACAGGAATCATGTATCATTTGTTTTTATTTCCCCTGTGCCTAAACTCTTGTCTATCTTCAGGGGAAAATCAGCATATATTTGTTCAATAAATGAAATAAATGCTCTGTGAAATAATATCTTTTCTAGATTTGTCAGCGTTAAATGGGAACGTCAATGACTATCTTCAGGATCAGGAGTCCTACAGTAGCAAGCAGTTTGAATTTGCTATTTTTGAGACCTATTCAAAATCTAAGGATTCTATAAATTTCATCTTTGTTCCTATGCGGCTCGATATGTCTCACTTTTGCCAGGTCTGAGTGGGGTTACATCCAAGTGAGACCTTCCAGATGTCCCAAAGGCTGAAAGTGGTCACTCACCCTGCTCTTCCTCTCCTGGCAAAAGGAACTCTTTCTAGCTAGGAAGTTTCTTCTTGGCACTGAACAACGCTGGCTTGGAGAATGGGTTGATCCAGGTAAAATGAGGTTGTCTTCCTTCTCTTCTGGTGCAATTATTCTCAGGTTTTTTTTTTCCATGGTGCTGTTAAAACTTCTGGGTAGACTCTAAAGGTCTCTTAGAGCCGTTTTTGTTTATGGATAGCTGTCCAATCATTGATCTTCGTGGAGAGATGGGGAAAATGGATTCTCTTACAATGCTATTTTTTCCATGATCTCAATTTCAGATTTTTCTAAAATATATTAATCTTAGATGCATACTTCAAAGCAAATTATAGAAATTTATTTTGCTCTCCCCTACTATACAAAATTTTCTACATATAGCTATATTAGTTAATAAAATATTTGTGAATTTGTGAAATTCTAATTTAAATATTTTATTACAATGACAGCTATTTGTTAAACACAAAATATGACATCTCAGAAGATGTCATGTGCTTAAATATTTTAACTGACATCTTTAGAGGCATAGTTGTAAGTTTATATTTATCAGTTCATTTTTTTCCAGTATAAATATGTAATGTAATTTTTAGCTTTAAAGTATATTTCATAAGAATTATAATTTTTTTTAAATTTTTTTTCAATGTTTATTTTTGGGACAGAGAGAGACAGAGCATGAACGGGGGAGGGGCAGAGAGAGAGGGAGACACAGAATCGGAAACAGGCTCCAGTCTCTGAGCCATCAGCCCAGAGCCCGACGCAGGGCTCGAACCCACGGACCGCGAGATCGTGACCTGGCTGAAGTCGGACGCCTAACCGACTGCGCCACCCAGGCGCCCCAAGAATTATAATTTTAATCTTTACTTCAATGTTTGTAATTATTTTTGAGAGAAAGAGAGCACCAGCAGGGGAGGGGCAGGATAGAGGGGGCCAGAGAATCTGAAGCTTGCTTGAGCTAACATTAGCAAGCTTGATGCTGGGCTCGAACTCACAAACGATTTGATCATGACCTGAGTCCACATCAGATGCTCAAAAGACTGTGTCACCCAGGGGCTCTTTAATCTTTATTTTAACTCAGTAAATTAATTTATTTGTTTATAAGACATTTCTAACATGATGATGACTTTTATCTACTTTAATAATTTAATTAGAGAAATTTCAGATATAACTATAAAATGGACATATTAAAATATGCAGAAAGATGGAAAAGATAAGTTTTAATTTGATAATTTATCTGTTGATTTAGATTTATAAATGTACATGATGATCATATATACATTTGATATAAGTGAATTTTATATTTTTGATTCGATATTTGATAAAAGTGATAAAAGTGAATTTTATATTTTTCTATGCTACAATGCATTAAAAATAAAGGATATATCTTTATAGGTATTAACTATGTGGATGATTATAGCATGACCAGGGAATTTTAAAGAAATTTTCCTCTAGGGGAAGCAAAATCATACTAATTGATATTAAGAAATTTAGTAATGTTGAAGAAATCATGCATCTTCCTCTCAAAAACATTCATTAATAATTATAATATATTTTGGTTGAAAGTTTTTTACCCTGCCAAATTAAGTTTTAAGAGTAGTTACTTACCAGTGAATTAGAATTTTAAAACATTTTATTTATGCGCTTTGCTTTAGATACAATTATGCAGGTTTAGAAATAAACAACAATGCCAAGAAACTGATGTGGGAGATTAAAGAGAATTAACAAGCAAGACCTATTTCCATTTCACGAAAAGAAAAACTAGGAAACTAATCGACTCTTTCACTGTTGAATAGAAAGCGTGTCACATTTTCTGAAGCTCTTTGCTACATTTGGTACAGTAATCTCCATCAAGGGGCAAATTGGCTTTCCTTTTACAGACCATTACCAACCACAATTCAGCCAATGGGACTTGAGAGAAAATAGTTCTAGAATAGTTTCTGAATTCTGACTTTGATTTGTGCCGACATTATAAAAGATCTGAGCAAAAAGTTACCAGATAAGTATTGTTTCCTTATCTCTGCTTCATCTTTATTTATGCTGGTAATTAAAAAAAAAAATTCTAAGTAAATGAAATCATTACTTTAGGAAAAAGATTTATTTGTAAAGAAATGAAGATGTACTTCATTTCTTGAAGTACTTTTTTTCCCCAAGCAAAAATAATCTCAAAATAGAATTTAAAAAAAACCACAAAAACATGATTATTGGGAAAATAATTTCTAGAATTAAAATTCATTTGAAGACAAACTGTCCTTAGACTATAAAAAATCAGTTTGATTTTGAAATAAAAGCTTTCAGTAAATTTTGCTTTCAGAAGGAAATAAGCAACATAAATGCAAAACTACCTTAGGATCATTCAGGATTTGTAATAAATTATTAGTATGTTTTGATATTCACTTATTTAGGTAAAGAAATAAAAGGGTATTTAAAATACCAATTTATTTGTCAATGATTCCTGAATTTATGTTTCTAGCCTTGATATTTCCATTGTGCATCAAACTCTTGTATCAAACTGTCTCCTTGGTAACACAGCATGGATTTCTACAGACAGGATTTAACATGACTATGGTGGTAGCCTTGATCTCCCTAATATACTCATACTCACATATCCAGAAGAGGGCCCTCGATCTCTTATTTATTTATTTATTTATTTATTTATTTATTTATTTATAACCTGGTGCTAAAGATGAAAACTTAGGACTCATTTCTTGTCCTATTCCACAATGGCCAAATCAAATCCATTAATTAATCCTCTGAATATCTCAAAGTCATTAACTCCTTTGACTCTCTAAACCCACACCACTATAAACCCACACCAAGCCACTATTATTTATCTGAATCATTATACTTGTCTCAAGAGTTTTTAAATTCTTTTCTCCAACAATAAGTCTATTTTTATCCAGTTGGAGTGATTAAAAAATAAAAATTGGTCGAGGCATCTCAAGATGAAAACTCTCCCTTTTTGTTTTTGGAAGCCAAAAAATCATACTCCTACTGCCTATTTCTCTTAACTTGCCTTTATCCCTCATTCACTAAGTTGCAGTCAGATTGTGCTTTTTTTTGACCAATATATCAAAATTGTTCTCATATTTGCTCATGCACACATGCTTTGACTCAGCCCAAATCTTGGTGACTAGAGCTTCTCACGGTTCAAATGTCATTTTCTCAGCGAAGCCTTTAAGGACCACCCAATCTACATCAATCTTTCCTGCCAGTCACAGACATCAATCATACTTTAATTTCCTTCATTGTATGTTTCAGAGTCTGAAATTATCTTGTTTATGCATATTTTTAATTGACTTGTACATGTCTACTCCTTCTACAAGACAAGGCTCAAAAGATCAGTTTGACATATACCAAGTGTAGAAACATTAGCTGGTATACAAAAGGCACTCCTTATTTTTCAAATAAATCAATAAATATTTAGTGAGTACTTGCTAAGTGTTTAGATTATGCTGGGTTTGTGAAGCTACAGAAGCAGTGGACTTTGTTTAAAATTGACTTAAGGGGCACTTGGGTGGCTCAGTTGGTTGAGCGTCTGGCTTCAGCTCAGGTCATGATCTCACCGCTCATGAGTTCAAGCCCCACGTTGGGCTCTGTGCGGACAGCTAGAGGCCTGGAGCCTGCAGCCAGCTTCAGATTCTGTGTCTCCCTCTTTCTGTGTCCTAACCCATTAGCATTCTGTCTCTGTCTCTCTCAAAAATACATAAACATTAAAAAAAATTTTTTTAATTGACTTAAAATCAACTTGATAGGGGCACCTGAGTGGCTCAGTTGGTTAAGCGTCCGACTTCAGCTCAGGTCCTGATCTCACGGTCTGGTGAGTTCGAGACCCACCTAGGGCTCTGTGCTGACAGCTAGAGGCCTGGAGCCTGGAGCCAGCTTCAGATTCTGTGTCTCCCTCTCTCTATCCTTTCCCTGCTCACTCTCTCTCTCTCTCTCTCTCTCTCTCTCTCTCTCTATCTCTCCCCCAAAAATAAATATTAAAAACAAAATTAAAAAAAAGTTAAAATCAAGTTGATAAATAACACTAAAGTTAAATGAACAAAAAAAGTGGAAACAATTATATAATATGGGATATAAATTATTTGTTAATCCAGATGTGGTATGACTATAGGCATGAAGTATTTGAAACTGGACTCAACCAATGGCCAAAAGGGAGAGATCAGAATGCTTATATACATATATATGTATATATAAGATTTTTAAAGTTTATTTATTTATTTTTGAGACAGAGAGACCACACAAGTGGGGTAGGGGCAGAGAGAGAAAGAGAGAGGGAGAGAGAGAGAGAGAGAGAGAGAGAGAGAGAGAGAGAGAGAGAGAATCCTAAGCAGGATCCGCACTGTCAGCCCAAAGGCCAATGTGGGGCTTGAACCCACCAAGAGCTCATGCCCTGAACTGAAGTCAGGTGCTTAACTGACTGAGTCACCCAGGTGCCCCTAGAATGCTCTTAATAAGAAAGTTATGCAGTCAAACCCAAAACTTGTCAAATTGTGTATATCAAATATGTATACCTTTTAACATGTCAATCATACCTCAATAAAGTAGTTTATAAAACAAAAAGAAAGTTATGCAGTCAAGAATGTATACAAAATAAAGAGAATTTAAAGAGAAAAAATAGGGACTTGGCAACTAATTAAAGGTTTTTCACAGAGATGGATGAGTGAAAAATAAGCCCATTTTAGGGTGACAGATAAATGGTAGTTTCATAGATAATAACATAGAAATTGAGAAGGAATTATCCATGGATAATCCTTAAACCTAATTTTAGCAGTTGTATCAACTAACTCTCTTATCAAGCTTCTGAAAGTAAAACCATTGAAGAGATTTGAGTTTCACATCACTTCTCCCTTGCCAAGTATTTCTGGAGTAATAATAATCAATGAAAGAAACATTGTATGGGAAAGACACATAATCTAAGTTTTCTTCTCTTTAGCCAGACATCTTCCTGCAGGTGAGTAGTCTACAAGGTCAGTTACTGAAGATGACCTATCATTGTCTAGATGCAAAAGTTTCAAAGACAGATTTAAAGCTTTTGTAAAAGTCACTTGCCTGGTGTAGAAATAAAAAATGAAAGAGCTTATAAAAAAAGATTGAAAACCCTTATTGTTCTTTTAAATTTTTATTTTGACAAAATACCTGGCACAGAGAGGTTACAAGAATAATACAAAAAATTCCAACTTCCACTTCACTCAGCTTCCCCAAATGTCAACCTTTAAACCACGTTTGCTTTATCATTCTCTTTCTGAATATTTTATAGTATTTTAATTAGAAAACAGTACTTCACTTTATGCATAAACTTCGGTGTGTATTTCCTAAACAAAAATATTTTCATACATAAGCACAGGAAAGTTATATAAATAGTATTGTCTATAGCATTAATTCAGATTTCCATTTTATCAGTAACATTACAGTAAAAGAAAATCGTGGATCACACTGCTTCTCAACAATCTCCTTTACTAAAGAGAAATTTCTCAGTTTTGCTTTTACTTTTAAAGAGGCACTGATATTTTCAAACAGTACACAGACATTATTTTGTAGAATGTTGACCAATGTGGGTTTGTCTCGTATTTCCCCATAATTTAAATTATGTTATGCATTTAATAACAGGAATGTCACAGAAGGGATGCTGCGTTCTTCTCAATAAATTATATCAGAAGGCACATTATGTCAACTTCTTCCCATTGAAATGAATATAATAGATATGTTGAGACCATGTAAATAATCCATTACTCATCAGACTATTTCCCAATAGTTTTATCATCAAGTGTTAGCCCTTCTCTAAATCAATTATAATGGTTGTTACCAGATAGTCAGTTTATAATGTCACCATATCTTCTAAATTTATACGGCGAGTTTATGGTGCAAGAAAGGGCATTACCTTCTCTTTAACTTGTTTGTATCAAATGTGTATATATTGATTTTTAATTTATTCAGTGGGTTTTAATATGTTCTATGTAGTATGGGTTGTAGCTAAAAATAAACTTCTGTTGTTTAAGCCACTCAATCTATGGTATGGTATTTTGTTTTGGCAGCTTGAGCGAATTAATATAATTTCTGTAGGTATTCCAATAGAAATTTGGATCACTTTTTATTTTTTATTTTTAAAATTTGTTTTCATGTTTATTTATTTTTGAGAGAAACAGAGCACAAGCAGGGGAGGGGCAGAGAGAGAGGGAGACACAGAATCTGAAGCAGGCTCTAGGCTCTGAGTTGTCACCACAGAGCCCAATGCAGGGCTCGAACCCACGAACTGTGAGATCATGACCTAAGTCCAAGTCGGATACTCAACCGACAGAGTCACCCAGGTGCCCCAGGATCATTTTTTAAAATATTGATACTTGGGGCGCCTGGGTGGCGCAGTCGGTTAAGCGTCCGACTTCAGCCAGGTCACGATCTCGCGGTCCGTGAGTTCGAGCCCCGCGTCAGGCTCTGGGCGGATGGCTCGGAGCCTGGAGCCTGGAGCCTGTTTCCGATTCTGTGTCTCCCTCTCTTTCTGCCCCTCCCCCGTTCATGCTTTGTCTCTCTCTGTCCCAAAAATAAATAAACGTTGAAAAAAAAATTAAAATATTGATACTAGGGTTTGCAGATTTCTAGATGACCTACCTAACAGACTTCTTGCTGGCTGACTCTAATGCCAAGTATGACATTGATTTATTTCATACTTCATACTTGTTTCAATGTCTTCTAAAATATGCTTTTTTAGTTTCTCTGGGATATTTGGCTGAATTTACAGATTTTCCCTCCTAGAAAAGAGCAAGGTCTATGTCACTCCTCACTTTGCACATGATTTATCCTCCTTTAAGAAGCAGATTACATGGAATCTTTCCCTACCAATCCAAACTATAACTAATCCTATTCTCATAGAAAACCTAATAATCATATTGTTTCAATTATTTGCTCAAAGTGAGAAAGTTATTAAGTAAAGAAAAGTAGATTGAATTGAAGTATTACTTGACATTAAGCTCCATGTATATTTTGTAAAAGCACTGCATTTCAAAGAATGTTGTTATTTGGGGAAAAAAAATCTATCTTCTCTTCAACTTTATTTTTACCCAAGACAAATTTAATTAAATTTGTTTGGTCTGAATGGTTTGAATAACCATTTTTTCTTCATTTAAAAAAAATCAAATGAAACTATTAAAAGGTATATAAATCTAATATACTATTTTCAAATATTTTTATGTTGTAGTTTTCTCAGCTGTTACTCTATTATTTGTTTTGTATTTTCATGTTTTGTCTAATATAGCTGTGACACTGAATTATCTTTAGGAATGCAAAGTCAAATATCCTTTATACTTGTGAGATCTTTAGCTTTCTTTAATATATAGAAGAGTGATCCTCACATTCATTGTGCTGTTGTTGTAGATACACATTTCAGACACTTTTTACTCTAAAATTCTGTCTTTTCCAGTAGTATTTTATAAATCAGAATGTTAAGCACAGCCTTAATTTCAGAGAGTCAGGGGTGACTTAATTATTTGTATATATAATATATATAATGTATATTTTTAAATGTATAAAATGAAGTCTAATATATTATATATATAATATATAAGACATATATACATATATAAAATACATATAGTTACATTTACTTTATAAAAAAGACTGATATCTATCATATTCACAAAGCATTTACTATATACTAAAGGATGTTGTAGCAGACTCCATTACTTTTTCATACCATAGTGAGTCTCCTACTTCCACAGTTAATAGAATTTTGATGTTGCTTAAATATCTGACAGAAGTGTATGCAGAGGAAAAACCAATCATAGTTGCAGTTCTTCTAATCAAGAGTTGCTGCCCGGGTAGGAAGTTAAAGCTTGAGCTGGCAGAAATTATCTTGTGATCATAAGTACACAAACTTGAGGTTGAAAGCCAATACACAGGAAATGGCAGAACAGAAAAATGGAGAGCATTAAGGTCTTGATGTTACCCTGTGGCTGGAATAATTAAACCTAAAACAGCATACCTTCAAACTTCCTGTTATATAAGATAATACACTTCTATTGATTTAGCTGCTCATGCAGTGCTTCATATTGTCACTGATAAATCAAATGAAATGATATCCAAAGTACAAAATTAATTGCATAGATTTTCTAGAAAAATTACATATAATGTAAATATATTAATGAAATACTGGCTGAGTACTGATCTAAATTGTAGGATTAAAAGATCTGTGACAAGTACGTAGTCGATGAACTAAACAAATAACCTAAAATAACTCTAAATAATAGATAAAAAGATTATTTAACTATTAAAAATTTAAATGTAAGTTTGAATAAGAATACTGAAACATAATATGTCATAAAAGGAGAATAAAAAATAGAAATGCCATTTTCAGTCAATATGGTCAGCCATGCAAGAAACATCGTGGCACAAAACACCTACATATTGGGTAAATTTCAATAAATGTAATTTTAATCACATAGCAGAGCTCACAAGAAGAAAAGGAAAGAAGAAAAAAAAAAGGAAAAGGAAATCTAGTGTCTTCAATACAGAGGCAAGAGGAATCCAGAATGCTAAGAAAACTAAATGTTGAAACAGACAAAACAAAACAAAAACAAGACTCTTGCTTGACATTTGTCATACAGAAAAATAGAGACATGTTTTTGCATCTGTGATGAGGACTAAAGACAGGTTTTGTGCCTTTACTAGATCTGAGACTATCACATGAAGCAGCAGGCAAAGGAACAGATTATATACAATTTCCATGACCTGAGCCATGCCTCTTGGCAGGTAAAAAACATCTTCCGGGATAAATAGACACAGCCTTAAAAGCACATATTACTCATATGGTCTGGAATATTCAAAGCTTAAAAGTTAAATTGAAGCAGTTGCCAACAGAAAACGCCCTGGCTTTAGCAAAAGCAAGTACTCTTCGGAGAAAAGCAACACAATAAGGCCCATTAGTGTTCTCCCAAATTTAGAGCAGCCACAAAGCACAGAATCAAAATTCAAGAAAATTTCTCTGAGATGAGTATCTAATGTATAACATGGTGACTATAATTGATGACACTATTATAGTTTTGAAATTAATAAGAGTAGAACTTACGTGATCTACACAAAAAAGAGGAAATATGTGAGATGACAGATGTGTTAACTTGTTGGTGGAAATCCTTCTACAATGTATATCAAATCATCACATTGTATACCTTACATATATTGTAATTTTATTTGTCAATTATACCTGAATAAAGCTGAGAAAAAAAATAAAAGGACAACTTGCCAGAAAAAAGAAAAGAAAGAAAATTTCCTTGAACAGATTGCTGGTAGTGACAGTCAACAGAATTTAAAATCCAGTGACTTGGAATCCACAGTGGCCTTATGAAATACGGATGTACAAATCAATATTTAAAATAATAAATTGAATTGAAAACATAAGAAAACACTATTACATCAGACCATGCAGGTGTGATAAAGGAACAAAAGCAGACTTTGAAAGGAAGATATATGCATGTATAAGTGTAAAAATTATACTGAAGACACAGAACAAGTAATTAGTGAACACAGAATAGAAGTTAGAACAGAAAATGTTTTGAATAATATAAATAAAAGGAGAATATGACTCATAGGTTTTGAGAAAATGGAATAGAATCAAAATTCCTACTAAGCCTAAATTAATATCCAAGAGGATAAGAGACAGAGAATAAAGGAGAAGCCGAACTTGAACATATAATGATTGGGATTTGTCCAGAATTGACGTATCATGTGATTCAGTCACATTCCAATTGAAAGAAAACAAATACAAAGCAAAAATAAAGAAAAATACACCCAGTCACATCACAGTGAAACTATAGAATAAAAATGCAAAAGATGAGCAAGAAAGTAACTAGGGACAAAGTGAAGACTGCCTACACCAGAATATAATTAGACTCATTAACAGCAGGCAATAGTCTAATAAAATCACAAAGAGAGTGAATTATCTTCAAAGTGGTGACAGTAAAGAATGGGTCAAGGTACGTCATCAATCTAAAATGGAACAAAATCAAGGCATTTCATACAAACAAAATCTGAGACGTCACTGAAGAACCTTCAAATAGATTCATTTCATGAAGAACAAAAAATATTCTAGAAGAAAGGATTATGATATAGCTTTTTAAAGGTGAACAAATAAGGTAGTATAAATGTGGATGAACATAAACGATTGTTTGCTCATAGAATAATAATTATATTGCTGATCCAGTTCTCTATTGCTGCACAAGATCACTCCAAAACTTAAAGACTTAAGTGCAATAACAAATTTTTGTTCTGAATTATTCTGCCACTGAAACTGGGCACAGATCTGTTCCCTGTGGTGTCTGATAGGGATAGGATGTTCAAGATGGCTTCTTCCTTCATGTTTGGAGCCTCACCTGAGAACCTGAGAGAGCTGGAGCATCTGGGAGCTAACAGAACACCTTCCTTCCCCCACCCCATGTGAATATTACAACAGAGTCACTAGATATCTACACATAGAGGCTTAGAGATCCAAAAGAGAATGTGGAGGGCAAGTCCCAATGTACAAGCAGTTATCAAAGCTCTGTTTGTACCATTCTTGTTGATGCCACATAGTTTAAAGTATATCACATGGCCAAGCTGAACTGCTGTGACAGTAGACTACCTAAGGATGTGTCTACCAAAATATATTGCTTATGAAGGCCACTAATAGTCTGCCACTGTTGCCAAGTTGCAGGGTTAAAAAATATAATTAGATTTATGACAATAATAATAAAAAATGGATAGTATGTGAAAATTAATAGTCCTAAACTAATTTATTTCATAAATATATATGGTTTCAAGAATTTCCAAGAGATCATTTTATATAGTGCCTCACGTGAGAGTATGACATAAATTGACTCCTATTAACTTGTGGCCTACTCATTAGTTAAATTATAACTAATAATTTAACAATAAATAGTAATGATTAAATAACAGATAATAAATAATAATTTAATAAATAAAACTAACAATTGTAAGTGATTATGTAATAACATAAATAGTAAAATTGTATTCAGTTTAGAATTATATACTGTGGATACAAATATCAAATTTTACTATATCATTTAAAAGCAACATTTACTTGGATAATATACATAACCTCTCTCAAACTCAATCTTTGTATAATGGAAAACATTATATTACATAAAAATACTATTGTATAGATTATAATTAAGATTATAATTCAGATGTTCAGACTTTCTAATAAATTTTCTTTACACAATCTTGAAGATACATAGCTTGTATATAGAGGAGGAAGAAGAGGAGGAATAGGAGTAAAAAAAAGAAAACAAAATTGTTTCTAAGATCTATATATACATTGCATTTTTTCCAACTTTTTCTTAAGTTTTCATATACCTCCACTATCCTGTATTGAAAAGACATACACACAATTAAATATACCGTACACTTAACCTACATTTGTTCTTAAGGTAAAATTAGCATGTATCTTCACAAACACATTAAGACAGTTGAAACATTGTAAAATAAAATTTGTTACATTTAGATTTTTTTAACCAATTTTATCCTGCTCCAATCTCATGAGAAGGCAAGGGAAGACACACACTAGAAAAGAGCAAGAAATATAGTATTGAGCTATGTACTCTTACTGTGACCTGACTTCACATTCTTAGGTAGTTATCCAAAATTAAAAAAAAAAAAAAAGATTCCTTAAATTCACATTCACTAATTGACTCAATGTTATTTAGAGCTTAGATTATTGTAATATGGAGCTTCAATATTATCAAACAACTTCATAAGATTTATATTTGTAAGAGTGGTAAACATGAGAACATACTGTTTATAAAATCTTATGGACATATGTTGTAACGTGTTTCTTGTTAATGCCTTTTCTTCTCATTCCTCTGCCATTTGGCCTAAGTTACAAACAAACAAACCTCAGGATAACAGCTTTACCCACAATATCTAAAAATGTATTTTTGAGAGAAAATGATAGAACCAGGTGGCAAGTGGGTTTTGGAATATTTTCCTCTACCATATGAACAATTAATATATTTTGGAAGTAGTTAAGATTTTTAGAGCACAAAATATATCCCACTGATGATTTCATGCTAGACATGAAAACCCTATGCAAAATTAGAAAGAAAAAACCAGATGAACCCAAGATAATACGGCAATGATAACTGCATGAATAATCATTAGGTCTCAGCACTATTATTAATTGTTTCATGTTGTATATTATTTAGAATTTCCATCAATGCTATGAATTAGGTATTCTTTTTCTCTCACTTGTAGCAATGAAGAAACAAGGACCTAGAAAGGTTGACTCACTTTCTCCAGTTAATTGAACTATTTATTAGGGGACTGCCAATAGGAGTCATGGTAACATACCAAGTCAGAAGCGGCATGACTCTGGTTATTAAGTGCATTGATAGCAAGAGTCCCACCAGTGGCTAAGGTGGAGGAAGTAAGCTATAGTTGACAGGACTGAGGACTAACTAAAATATAAGAAGGCACAAAATCTCTGGTAAGGGAGTATAACTCATGCCCCATGTGAACTAGAAAAAATACCCAAGACAGCTATAGAAGTGTATGTTGCACCTGACATGATGGATAATGGGAGGCATCTATGTGTGGTGGGGTATTTAGAAAAAGACTATCAGTGGGCATCGCAACAAATAGAAAACATTAGATATACGGTTTTTGGTCACTAGGCTAATTTCTTTTTTTTCTTTGTTTTTAATTTTTTTTAACGTTTATTTATTTTTGAGACAGAGAGAGACAGAGCATGAACGGGGGAGGGTCAGAGAGAGAGGGAGACACAGAATCTGAAACAGGCTCCAGGCTCTGAGCTGTCAGCACAGAGCCCAACGTGGGGCCCGAGCTCACAGACCGTGAGATCATGACCTGAGCCGAAGTTGGACGCTTAACCGAATGAGCCACCCAGGCGCCCCATTTTTTTTTTCTTTTTTAAAAATGTGTATTTATTGTTTTGAGAGAGAGAATGAGAGCAAGTGTGCATGAATGGGGGGAGAGCACAGAAAGAGAGGGAGAGAGAGAGAATCCCAAGTAACTCCTACACTGTCAGAGCAGAGCTCTATATCACAAACCATGAGATCATGACCTGAGCCAAAATCAAGAGTCAGACGCTTAACCAACTGAGCAACCCAGATGCCCCGTGCTAGACTAATTTCTAAACAGATTAAGCAGTAGGTTGAGGCAGGCTTTAAAAGATGGCTTCAAGGGATGCCTGGGTAGCTCAGTCAGATAAACATCTGACTTTGGCTCAGGTTCATGGGTGTGAGCCCCGCATTGGGCTCTGTGTTGACAGCTCAGAGCTTGGAGCCTGCTTCAGATGCTGTGTCTCCCTCTGTCCATGCCCTTTGCCCTGCTTGTCCTCTTTCTCTCTCTGTATCTCAAAAATAAATAAATGTTAAACCATTTTTTTAAAAAGATGGCTTTGAGAAGTAGATGAGGCTGAATGGAGGTGGAAAGAAGTACTAAGTACATCCAGGTAAGCTGAAAAACAAAACTAATAATGTTTTTATCTGTACTGAAATGAGGTAGAAAGAAGTAAATATTCTCAAAACAAAGCTCTGTTAATACCCTATTTTGAAATGTGCCTCACAGCCTACATGAAAACACACAAAATACAAATAACATTTATCCATTGTTTTTAGTTTTCAAAGTAGATTAACCTTATTAACTATAAAGATGTTGAAGGAATTTTATAATATTGTAATTAACTATACAGTGTAAGTGATTATAAAAAAGGTAATGGTAAAGGGAGTTCCTGGAGGAAAGATTAAATAAACTATATATATATATATATATATATACACATATATATGTGTGTGTATATATATATATATATATATACAAAACAAATATTCAGAATACTCAAGTACTATTGAGTTAACATTACAGTATAATTATAAGTACAATGGGTGAAATGACAAATGAGTTAGATCCAATTTACAAAAGACTTCTTAAATAAATTTTTAAGTTTATTTACTTATTTTTATTAAAAAATTTTTTTAAGTTTATTTATTTATTTTGAGAGAAAGAGAGAAGGGGAGGGGCAGAGAGAGAGGGAGAGAGAGAGAAACCCAAGCAGGTTCCACACCATCAGCACAGAGCCCAACATGGGGCTCCAGCACATGAAATATGAGATCATGACCTGAGCTGAAACCAAGAATTGGAAACTTAACTGACATAGCCACCCAGGGGCCCCAAGACTTTTTACACAATAATCTCCTTTTTAGCTAATGAGGCGGGATATCAGAACTTTGATGTTACATGGTTAGATATTGCTGTTTAACAAAGATTTTTAATGTTTGAAGGCTGTCTTTTTGGTTATGTAATGATGTTTGAATAATTTGAGCTAATCCTTTCCCCCTGAGAACATCTAGAAAATCCAAAAATATATACGTAAAGCAATTTTATTGATGATTAAGCCAAGTGGCAGTGATCTAAGAAAAGTTCCAAAAAAGAAAAATTTAGAGACATGAAGTTATTATTTGGAATTGTCTTCC